>NW_027507882.1:2950311-3220311 GCF_037356315.1 Lithobates pipiens | reverse complement strand
GTCCCAGCGCACACACACACACGTCCCCCCCACCGCACATGTGTCCCAGCGCACACACACACACGTCCCCCCCACCGCACATGTGTCCCAGCGCACACACACACGTCCCCCCCACCGCACATGTGTCCCAGTGCACACACACACACGTCCCCCCCACCGCACATGTGTCCCAGCGCACACACACACACACACACACACGTCCCCCCCACCGCACATGTGTCCCAGCGCACACACACACACGTCCCCCCCACCACACATGTGTCCCAGCGCACACACACACACACACGTCCCCCCCACCGCACATGTGTCCCAGCGCACACACACACACACGTCCCCCCCACCGCACATGTGTCCCAGCGCACACACACACACGTCCCCCCCACCGCACATGTGTCCCAGCGCACACACACACGTCCCCCCCACCGCACATGTGTCCCAGCGCACACACACACACACACGTCCCCCCCACCGCACATGTGTCCCAGCGCACACACACACACACGTCCCCCCCACCGCACATGTGTCCCAGCGCACACACACACACACACGTCCCCCCCACCGCACATGTGTCCCAGCACACACACACACACACGTCCCCCCCACCGCACATGTGTCCCAGCGCACACACACACACACGTCCCCCCCACCGCACATGTGTCCCAGCGCACACACACACACGTCCCCCCCACCGCACATGTGTCCCAGCGCACACACACACACGCCCCCCCCACCGCACATGTGTCCCAGCGCACACACACACACACGTCCCCCCCACCGCACATGTGTCCCAGCGCGCGCGCACACACACACACACACACACGTCCCCCCCACCGCACATGTGTCCCAGCGCACGCGCACACACACACACACACACACACACACACACACACACACACACACACACACACACGTCCCCCCCACCGCACATGTGTCCCAGCACAACACAGCACATCTCATCTCACAGAACAACAAACCATCTCACAGCAGTACAGAGTACAGTACATCTCACAGGACAAAAAGCCATCTCATCTCACCTCACCTCATAGCACAGCTCACAGGACAAAAAGCCATCTGATCTCACAGGACAAAAAAAAAAAAAAAAAACATCTCACATTACATGTCCCCTCCCCTCCCCACCGCACAGCACAGACAAAAAAAATCTAATCTCACAGCAAAGCACATGTCCCCAGCACATAACACAGCACACACTTACCGATGAGCAGTAGCTTTTTTTTCTTGATCTTCCAGGCACTTGTTCTCTATGGATGCTGGATGAACACTGGCAACAAAGGCCACGTTGCCCTTACTTAAAATGGCGCCGGCCGGCGCCGCCTTGTATTGCGTCATTTCCGGTTTGGAAATCACGCGATACTACAGCCCAGCGGCCCCTAGTGCCTTCTGGGATTGATAAAAAACATCTCCCAGGAGGCATAGCTGACAGGGGATGATGCATTCAGGCCGCGGCCGGAAACAGGAAGCAAGAAAACTATTGAAGATAAAACTGTGAGTTAAAAAAAAAATAATAATTATATGCCAAATGTGTTTAAGGGGGCAGAGAAGAAGGGGATGCAGGGCACTTGAAAAAGAGGGTGGAGCTCCACTTTAAACAGCCTGAACATCAATATAGTACTCTATATCGGTATTTGAATAAATCAAGCATAGATGCATAGATGCAAAAAAAGGAATTATAAAAAAGAAAAATAAATGAGTAAGGGTATTACAATATATGCGGGACAAGAAAAACAGAAAAAAAAAAGGGGGGGGAAGGGGAAAAGGAAGGGAAGAGAAGAGATGAAAGGCCGAAAGGGAAATAGTGAGGATATGGGACAGAAAGGGTGGTAAAAATCGTATAGCAGTTAATGAGAAAAACTGGTTCCAGATTCACTGGAGTACAGATCTTTATTCAAATTGCTTGAGAAATTACTTATAAATTATGTATTTAGATACTGCTAAATACAAGTTAATAATTTTATGTCAGGGCTAATTTAAAGAAAATGTTTATAAGTTATGTATTCATTTAATCCTGGGTTCCTTGTGGCCTCCAGGGTGTATATCCATCTGGTTTCAAGTTGTAAAAGGCAGGTGTCAATTTCACCCCCTCGAACATGGGGAGGTACATGTTCAAGGGCAGAAAAATGCACAACATTAGGGTCAAAGTTGTGAAACTGACCTATATGCCTGTTCAGTGCTGTGGTACATAGTCGTTTGAATAATGGTAACATATGGTCCCTGATCCGTTTAAAAAACGGACGCTTGGTTTTTCCGATGTAGAAACAGCCGCAAGAACAACTTGCGAGATAGACTATTCCTACAGTTTTACATGTTACATTATATCTAATGGTGTGACAGGACCCATCGGGTAATATAGTGTGTGATGAATTGGAAATTAAACGGCATACATCGCAGTGGCCGCATGGGTATGTGCCATTGCGAATCGGTTTGGTGGGTTGACGCATATCAAAGTGACTTGTGACTAATCTGTCTTTCATAGATTGTGACCTTCGGTAGGTAAGTTGAGGATATGGTTTGATATATTTTGATTCCTCTGGTCGGCCAGGAGTAAAGGCCAATACTTAGTGAGAATTTCCCTCATCTGATTATGTGGCCGGGAATACTGAGTAATTATGCATATGGGTGGATTCGTGGTGGATTTTGGTTTGGGGTAGATTAGATTGTTTCTATTCAGTTTAATTACTTTATTAAAAGTGCGTTTAAGTAATAATTTACTATAGCCCCGTTGGTTCAATCTGATAGATAGGTCTTTTGTGGCTACTTGAAAATCCTGATCTTGAGTGCAGTTTCGACGAAGGCGTAAATATTGGCTGTAAGGGATACTGTTTAATAGTGATCGAGGATGTGCACTTGCAGCGTGCAAAATGGTGTTGCCCGCTGAGGGTTTGCGATAAAGGGATGAATTGATTACTCCCCTGTCATCTAATTTGATACATAAGTCAAGGAAATTGACCTGAGTCTGTCTGTACTCCATTGTAAACTTCAAATTGAAATGATTAGTGGCTAAACCATCAAAAAACTCATGCAATTCGTCACGGGTGCCTGTCCAAAGGATCAGGACATCATCGATGTAGCGATGCCAACCCAGGATGAACTGACTCAAATCCCGGAGTTGGTTGCTAGAGAAAATTTCTCGTTACCACCCCCCTCAGGTACAGATTGGCATAGGAAGGGGCACATTTTGTGCCCATTGCTACACCCTGTACCTGGAGGTAGTGGGAACGATCAAACATAAAGATATTATGAGTAAGGATGAACTCCAGAAGTTGGAGCACAAACCCATCATAAGCTTCGGAGGATGGCCCTCTTTCTCTCATGAAAGAATGTATCACTTGAATGCCTTTGGTGTGTGGAATGGAATTATAAAGGCATTCCACATCAAGGGCTACCAGCCATGCATTCAGGGGAAGCTGTTTACCGTCCAAAATTCTTAATAAATCAATAGTGTCCTTCACATAAGAGGGTAGGGATAATACATGTGGGAATAGATGTTTGTCCACTAATGCGCTAGCATTTTCAGTTAGTCCCTGGCATCCCGACACAATGGGTCGGCCTGGGGGGTTAACGAGTGATTTGTGCAATTTTGGCAATGAATAGAAGGTGGGAATTTTTGGATTTTTTACATTGAGGTATTTCCAAGTATTCAAGTCAATGATGCCCTGACGATAGGCTTTAAAAATAAGTTGATAGTATTCAATGTTAAAGTTTTCAATTATTAGTTTGGATATCGGGCGGTACCAATCTTTGTTGTCCAGGATGTCGAGGCACATCTTTTTGTATGCCTGGGCATCCATAACACAAACATTGCCCCCTTTGTCTGCTGGTTTTATTATCAGGTCTAGATTACTCTGGAGGTTTTGAAATGCCTGGCGGTGTTTGCAAGAAAGAGTATGAGGTTCCTGTTCATCAGGTTCAAGATTCCTGATTTCTGAAGTTAATTGACTCACAAAGGCCCATATATTGGGATTACTTTGAAGCAAAGGAAAAGATTTTGATTTTAATTTAAATGTTGCTGAGGGAGGGAAAGACACTCCCGATACTGAAACTAAGGGTGTAGTCAGTTCAGATGGCTGTTCATCCTCCATGTTCCCTTCGTCCCACAGTGACATCAGGTCATCCATGGCCTGAAGTTCACTGGGCGAAAGTTCCGTAGGAGGGAGAGCAGGGTTATTCATTTCTTGAGATTTATCATACATTACCTTAAACAAAAGGCGTCTAGCAAAGAGGTGTATATCTTTGACAAATTGAAATTTGTCTACATTAATTGATGGACAAAACGTGAGACCTAATTTTAATATCTCAATCTGTTCCCTGGTTAGGGAGACCGAGGACAAGTTCACCACCTCTAAGCCTAGTGCATTTGTGGATGGGGTAGTGAGGGTGGATGTGATTTGGGTTCCGGAGTCTGAACTAAAAAAATCAGTGCAATACAAGGATCGGTGGAATGTGGGTGAGAGGGAAACATGGAGGGAAGTGTAGGTTCACTTACTCTCCGAACTAGGGATCCAAGATGAGTGTTTAAGGGATGTGAAATAGGTGCTGGAGTGTCCGGTGCGGAGTGTATTAAAGGGTCTGCTAATGGGCTTGGACGTGAATGGACTAAGGGCATAGGAGTGGAGGCCTGTGTTCGATGTGCTTTGGAAGAAGCCGCAGTGAATTGGTGTGCCGTTACCGTGGTTCTAGGTGAAGAGGTCGTGGACGTGTCCAGACGGTCCCCCTTTCTCTTCTTGGGAATCCTCTCTTGGGTTAAATCTCTGTAGGATGTGGAGGTGCTGGAAGAAAAAGAAACAACATTAGGAATAATAGTGTCTGTCTGAGGTACATTAGAGGTATGTGATCTTCTTTTGGAAGTAGTCTGATTTATGTTTTGCCAATTATAGGCAAAATGATTTTCATATGCTAATTTGTCCCGAAGGAATTTACCTTCCTTAACATTGATAATGTCCCGTGTATATTGCTCAAGATAGGTGCGTAAGTTATTCTCACGTTGTGTGAAATGAATAGGGTTTTCTACAATGCTGTTATCCTCGTACCAAGAGGTAATTTGAAAATCAAGCTGTTCCAGCTCTAATTCATATTGTTCGACTAAAAGTGAGATCATTTGGAAGGAGCAAGATTGAAGATTACTCTCCCAAGAATTTTTCAATGAATCACTGATTTTGTTCATATTGGGAAAGATTTGAATTCTTATGCCGCGTACACACGGGCGGACTGTATGGCGTACTTAGTCCGTCGAAACACATTTCAGCGGACAGTCCGCTCGTGTGTGGGCTTCAGCGGACTTTTTCAGCGTGCAGTCCGGCGTACTAAGTATTTCGGATTTTTCGAAATTCTGTCCGTCATGCTTTGGTTTCCGCGGACAATCCGCTCGTCAGTATGCTAGTCGGACGGACTAAGAATGACGCATGCCCAGAAAGGATTTACACGGCGGAAGGGTGCTTTGCTGTGTATTGGACTTCCTATTTCTAGTCCCGTCGTACGTGCTGTACACGTCATCGCGCAAACTTTCGTCGGACTGTTTGGGTATGCGTGTGTGGTCAAGTCCGTTCAGTGGAAAGTATGACGGACTGTCCGTCAGATTGTATGACGGACTAAGTACGCCATACAGTCCGCTCGTGTGTACGTGGCATTAGACCCCAAGGAACAACTTGATGTTCTACATATTTTTCAAAATAGGTTTTATGCCAGTAAATTCTAGCTTTTCGTTCTAGAAGGCGTTGTAATCTCATAAAGGATCGATCTAGTTCCGCGTCTGTAATATTTGCATCTTTTCTAGAGGCCTGAACCTTTGTCATAAGACCCTCCCAAGCATTCCCACAGAAAGCTGCCATACTGAAAAAAAAAAAGGGGGGGGGGGTGAGAAGGGGGGAGGGAACTGGGAAAGGGGAAAGAAGAGAGAGTGGGTTGAGTAATAAAAAGAAAAAGGACAAGAGAGCATATGGTGCACTACCACGTTTCACAGTATTGTTTACAAAATATTCATAAATTCAATAATAGATCAAATACATAACCTCAGCGAACAAGGAAAAAGGAAAAAAGTTTGGAATGAAGGAATCAAAAGGTGAATGAAAAAAAATTCACTACAGTCCTAATTGATCTAGAGATTTAAAAAGTTATGCCGAGCCTGTTTTGGAGGTGTGTTTTAGACACTGAATATTTATGTAAACCAGGAAGAATGAGAACCCAGGCCGGGCAAAAAATTATCAAGGCACCTCATCCCAAAATAGTCAAATGAAAAAAGTAAAGAAGAACGGAGCGGGACTATTGCGGTGCTGAACAGTCAATTTAAAGAGAAAACCCCCTCAATAAGAGGTGCAGAGACACAAATACTATATAGTATAAAAATAGAAAAAGATTTTATTATACATAATCATTAAAATACAAATCAAATTTCAAAGTTACAAATAAACCAATGGAATAGTTAAGGGTAAAGTGTCCACACTTGGTCAATTAGTTCAAATGGAATTGTACTTGGCTGTTCTGATGGAGTCCCAACATGTTTCGCCTAAACAAAGGCTTCTTCAGGGGAGCCAGTAATTGACATAAAATGGTTACAAGGAAAAACTCACTGTGAATAAAACACAACAAAAGCTGTGAATTAGATCTCAAAGAATGAGCGCAGCCCAAACCCTTCATGCTCGCACAATTTTTAAAAAAACATCAATGAATTTAGAGAGGCTTGTGTCTGAGATATAATTATATACCTACCTAACTCCAACCAAGAGCCCTGCCAATACGATTGAGTAGAGACGCCTTTAGGACATGGAGAGCGGACCAATAGGAAGATCCCCAAATGGTGGCTGCAGAAGATAAATGGAACAGACAGATACCCACTATAGTTAGAATCTATAGGGCCCAATTGGCTCCCATTAATAGATTGCCATACTAAAAGAGTTTACCATGTGGTTTTTATTGAAGGTTTGTGGGAGCCTACCTGAATGGATTGATCTTTGGTGTGTCTCATATATGGGATAAATGCCCACGGATAAATGGCTCCCTATTAGCGATAGGGTGAAAATATAAAAACCTAAAATATAATTAATGGGAGAATTTCCCCTTAATAAACAGATATACAAATAACAAATAAGCTTATAGGTGGCAGATAAGAAAGGAATTATATTTATGTTGTAGTTTAAATATGGCATTATGCTCAATTTGCTTGGATAAAAATCAAGGAAAAGGGCTTACCCAGTGCTAACAGAAAGAAAGGGTTGCAAATGCTCCACTACGTTCCAGGCTAGGACACACTATAGTTAGAGAGTCTAATGATAGATTAAATGCATGACCGAGTCAGGCAACCAGCACAGATCGATCCTAATAATGTGAATATACTGTAGATGAATAGAATTAAAAACTAGTATGACCGAATCATAGGAAAAGAGAAATGGACGGTGTGGACAGTCCAAACTCAAATCATCAAACTGACCTTAAACTCGCGGTATCCAGACTGTGGTGTCCTGCAGAGCCAACACAGGCCTGCATCGTGGGTGTGCCTTTTATCTCCCAATCACTTGGCGTCACGTCACGTACGCCGAGTGAAAGCGGACAGAGAAGCAGAGCTGCGCATGCGTCCCGGGTGGTGGAGCCTACAATTCCCATGGTGCCCCGCGGCGGTGGCTCCGTCTCCACGGTAACCTCTGCGCCGCTACGGGCATCCACGGGGACTGCAGAGATAGCAGCATAGGAGGTTTGCTGTAAAACAGCAGACTGCTGCAAATAGCCAACCCGCCGGGACATGTAGATGGTACAGAGCAGCCTGCATATTAGCGGGTCGGGCTTCCACACAGCCCGACCCGTGCGTCCATACAGGCACCGATCATGGGGATGGGGAAAAAAGAGGTCCGCTCCCAAAGGGGTCCCCGTCGAGAGGATGGGCACAGGGGGGAAAAGCTATGTAGCTAATAGAGCTAATACGGATATAAAAAGAATGATGTTGACACAAATAAATAAATTTAATCAATTAAGCCAGCGAATAGGTAATGGGCTGCACTCATTAGCCAAGATCCACACAGTTACTATATACATATAGTTTATATATGGGCCTTTGTGAGTCAATTAACTTCAGAAATCAGGAATCTTGAACCTGATGAACAGGAACCTCATAATCTTTCTCGCAAACACCGCCAGGCATTTTAAAACCTCCAGAGTAATCTAGACCTGATAATAAAACCAGCAGACAAAGGGGGCAATGTTTGTGTTATGGATGCCCAGGCATACAAAAAGATGTGCCTCGATATCCTGGACACCAAAGATTGGTACCGCCCGATATCCAAACTAATAATTGAAAACTTTAACATTGAATACTATCAACTTATTTTTATAGCCTATCGTCAGGGCATCATTGACTTGAATACTTGGAAATACCTCAATGTAAAAAATCCCAAAATTCCCACCTTCTATTCATTGCCAAAATTGCACAAATCACTCGTTAACCCCCCGGACTGACCCATTGTGTCGGGATGCCAGGGACTAACTGAAAATGCTAGCACATTAGTGGACAAACATCTATTCCCACATGTATTATCCCTACCCTCTTATGTGAAGGACACTATTGATTTGTTAAGAATTTTGGACGGTAAACAGCTTCCCCTGAATGCATGGCTGGTAGCCCTTGATGTGGAATGCCTTTATAATTCCATTCCACACACCAAAGGCATTCACTATTAAACAGTACCCCCTACAGCCAATATTTACGCCTTCGTCGAAACTGCACTCAAGATCAGGATTTTCAAGTAGTCGCAAAAGACCTCTCTATCAGATTGAACCAGCGGGGCTATAGTAAATTATTACTTAAACGCACTTTTAATAAAGTAATTAAACTGAATAGAAACGATCTAATCTACCCCAAACCAAAATCCACCACGAATCCACCCATACGCATAATTACTCAGTATTCCCGGCAGCGTAATCAGATGAGGGAAATTCTCACTAAGTATTGGCCTTTACTCCTGGCCGACCAGACGATTCAAAATATATCAAACCATATCCTCAACTTACCTACCGAAGGTCACAATCTATGAAAGACAGATCAGTCGCAAGTCACTTTGATATGCGACAACCCACCAAACCGATTCCCAATGGCACATACCCATGCAGCCACTGCGATGTATGCTGTTTCATTTCCAACTCATCAACACAATATATTACCCGATGGGTCCTGTCACACCATTAGATATAATGTAACATGTAAAACTGTAGGAATAGTCTATCTCGCAAGTTGTTCTTGCGGCTGTTTCTACATCGGAAAAACCAAGCGTCCGTTTTTTAAACGGATCAGGGACCATATGTTACCATTATTCAAACGACTATGTACCACAGCACTGAACAGGCATATAGGTCAGTTTCACAACTTTGACCCTAATGTTGTGCATTTTTCTGCCCTTGAACATGTACCTCCCCATGTTCGGGGGGGGGGGGGGGGGAAATTGACACCCGCCTTTTACAACTTGAAACCAGATGGATATACAACCTGGAGGCCACAAGGAACCCGAGATTAAATGAATACATAACTTATAAACATTTTCTTTAAATTAGCCCTGACATAAAATTATTAACTTGTATTTAGCAGTATCTAAATACATAATTTATAAGTAATTTCTCAAGCAATTTGAATAAAGATCTGTACTCCAGTGAATCTGGAACCAGTTTTCCTAATTAACTGCTATACGATTTTTACCACCCTTTCTGTCCCATATCCTCACTATTTCCCTTTTGGCCTTTCATCTCTTCTCTTCCCTTCCTTTTCCCCTCCCCCCCCCCCCTTTTTTTTCAGTTTTTTTTGTCCCGCATATATTGTAATACCCTTACTCATTTATTTTTCTTTTTTATAATTCCTTTTTTTGCATCTATGCATCTATGCTTGATTTATTCAAATACAGATATAGAGTACTATATTGATGTTCAGGCTGTTTAAGATTTTGTATGCGTCTCATTTTTGTTTTTCACGATCATGCTGATGTGGGGATTATATCTGTGTTACATCGTTGTTTGTTTTTTGCACCTGATTGTAGAAAGATACATATTGTTTAATTAATTGTATTTATCATATATAAAATTGTACTTAAAGCTGGAGTCCGCCGGGACTCCCCGTTTTTTTTTTTTCTTTAAAAGCCAGCAGCTACAAATACTGCAGCTGCTGACTTTTAAAATAGTGACACTTACCTGTCCAGCGCGCCCGCGATGTCGGCACCCGAAGCCGATTTCTCGATCGTCTCTCGGGTGCTGCCGCCGCCATCTTGGGTATGGGAATCAGGAAGTGGAGCCTTTCGGCTTCATTTCCCGGTTCCCTACTGCGCATGTGCGAGTCGCGCTGCGCGATATGGACGGTCCCCGCTGCCTCTGGGATCTGTGTGTTTCCCAGCAGGCAGCGGGGGACTTTCGGAAAGGAGCGTAATCTACGCCCCTTTCCGCAGAGAGCTATCCCGGAAGTGGGTGCAGATACCTGTACTGTACAGGTACCTGCACCCCCCTCCCCCCTGAAAGGTGCCAATTGTGGCGCCAGAGGGGGGGAGGGTTCCGATGAGCGGAAGGTCCACTTTAGGGTGGACCTCCGCTTTAACCTGTACATCTTCACATCGTGATCACACTATTAACCCTTTTTTATTTTATTTTCTGTTCTTGTAACTGTGTGGATCTTGGCTAATGAGTGCAGCCCATTACCTGTTCGCTGGCTTAATTGATTAAATTTATTTATTTGTGTCAACATCATTCTTTTTATATCCATATTAGCTCTATTAGCTACATAGCTTTTCCCCCCTGTGCCCATCCTCTCGACGGGGACCCCTTTGGGAGCGGACCTCTTTTTTCCCCATGATCGGTGCCTGTATGGACGCACGGGTCGGGCTGTGTGGAAGCCCGACCCCCTAATATGCAGGCTGCTCTGTACCATCTACATGTCCCGGCGGGTTGGCTATTTGCAGCAGTTTGCTGTTTTACAGCAAACCTCCTATGCTGCTATCTCTGCAGTCCCCGTGGATGTCCGTAGTGGCGTAGAGGTTACCCTGGAGACGGAGCCGCCGCCACGGGGCACCATGGGAATTGTAGGCTCCACCACCCGGGACGCATGTGCAGCTCTGCTTCTCTGTCCGCTTTCACTCGGCGTACGTGATGTGACGCCGAGTGATTGGGAGATAAAAGGCACACCCACGATGCAGGCCTGTGTTGGCTCTGCAGGACACCACAGTCTGGATACCGCGAGTTTAAGGTCAGCTTGATGATTTGAGTTTGGACTGTCCACACCGTCCATTTCTCTTTTCCTACGATTCGGTCATACTAGTTTCTAATTCTATTCATCTATATTCACATTATTAGGATCGATCTTTGCTGGTTGCCTGACTCGGTCATGCATTTAATCTATCGTTAGACTCTCTAACTATAGTGTGTCCTAGCCTGGAACGTAGTGGAGCATTTGCAACCCTTTCTTTCTGTTAGCACTGGGTAAGCCCTTTTCCTTGATTTTTATCCAAGCAAATTGAGCATAATGCCATATTTAAACTACAACATAAATATAATTCCTTTCTTATCTGCCACCTATAAGCTTATTTGTTATTTGTATATCTGTTTATTAAGGGGAAATTCTCCCATTAATTATATTTTAGGTTTTTATATTTTCACCCTATCGCTAATAGAGAGCCATTTATCCGTGGGCATTTATCCCATATATGAGACACACCAAAGATCAATCCATTCAGGTAGGCTCCCACAAACCTTCAATAAAAACCACATGGTAAACTCTTTTAGTATGGCAATCTATTAATGGGAGCCAATTGGGCCCTATAGATTCTAACTATAGTGGGTATCTGTCTGTTCCATTTATCTTCTGCAGCCACCATTTGGGGATCTTCCTATTGGTCCGCTCTCCATGTCCTAAAGGTGTCTCTACTCAATCGTATTGGCAGGGCTCTTGGTTGGAGTTAGGTAGGTATATATTTATATCCCAGACACAAGCCTCACTAAATTCATTGATGTTTTTTTAAAAATTGTGCGAGCATGAAGAGTTTGGGCTGCGCTCATTCTTTGAGATCTAATTCACAGCTTTTGTTGTGTTTTATTCACAGTGAGTTTCTCCTTGTAACCATTTTATGTCAATTACTGGCTCCCCTGAAGAAGCCTTTGTTTAGGCGAAACATGTTGGGACTCCATCAGAACAGCCAAGTACAATTCCATTTGAACTAATTGACCAAGTGTGGACACTTTACCCTTAACTATTCCATTGGTTTATTTGTAACTTTAAAATTTGATTTGTATTTTAATGATTATGTATAATAAAATCTTTTTCTATTTTTATACTATATAGTATTTTTGTCTCTGCACCTCTTATTGAGGGGGTTTTCTCTTTAAATTGACTGTTCAGCACCGCAATAGTCCCGCTCCGTTCTTCTTTACTTTTTACATTTTCATGTGTATTTTCAGTTACATTTTGACTTTGTTTTCCTGGCATATCAAACACCATAGTATTATAAATTTTAACTAGCTTCATTACATTACGTAATTTTTTCTTTGTTTTAACTAATGAGAATCTATCCTTCTCAATGTCAGTATTTGCCTGAAAGCATTGATTATACATTGATTTCCATAAAACAGCATCAGAGACCTGTTTCAATAAACCTTTAAATTCTAATGTACTTTCAGCTAAAACATCTACAAATTCCATATTACTTTTCTACTCACCAAATATAAAACTTGTCAGTTTCTCCCGCCGAACTCTAATTCAAGTCTGTCAAGACTTCTGTATATCTGAAATTCTCTGGTCTTTCACAATCATCAATATCATAATTTTCTTCTAGGTTCTTTCCAACCTTTGCGAAGTTAATTTCTGTTCATCACTTCTTTCCCCTCTGATCAAAGGATGGAAGTTGAAAAAAAAACTTCTGACTTATGATTGACTGGATGGCTGAGCCAATGTAAAAATATTTTGAAAATGTATATATATCTCTTATATATATATATAACTGGTGAGACCGATTGAGATTGTGAGATGAAGTTCCTTAATTAGTTCTGAGTCAGCGTAAATCAAAAAGTGTGATTTTATTGTACACACTTAAATCGAAAAATTACAAAAATAGTACAATGATAAAAAAGTAAGCTTCAAGCTTGACCATGTGTTCTAAAATGGCGGAATAACCCTTTGTATGCTTAAAAGTCTGTGTGCTGACATGTATGTTTGCTGAGAGTCTGTTTAGTTGTGAGAGAAGGATCCAAACGGAAGCCTTGCCACCTAACGTTTGCTTATATAAAACAGACTTCTAATTTTGCACCAAAAGAATAAACCCTCCTTCACAAGGGTGTGGGCTAAAGAGTGGTTACTATAGTAAAGCTACCATATGTTAATACTCATGAGTTGAACATACTAATGAGAGGGGGGAAGTAAAACTAAACAACATATCAGTTACATTTATAAGATATACAATATTCATCAAAATCCTGACAGGTTTTAAATGATTACTTTTTCAATTATCGCACGTCATAACATAGGATTAACCGATTCAAAGTTTTTCTTTCACACAATGGAGAATTCATATTCTAAATAAAGTATAAAAAAGCCAATTTAAATTTAGATATTAAGAATATAACACTGTAGTATGCAGCCCCCTTCCTGTAGTGTGCAGTCCTGCTTCCTGTAGCGTGCTGCCCTTTTCCTTTAACTTGCTGCCCACTTTTTGGATTATGCAGCCCCCCTTCCTGTAGCGTGCACCCCTCCTTCCTGTAGTGTGCATCCCTCCCTCCTGTAGCATGTACCCCCCCTTGTTGAAGCGTGCAGCCACCATCCTGTAACATGCACCCCCCCTTCCTGTAATGTGCAGCCCTCTTCCTGTAGCATACAGCCCCTTTCTGTAGTATGCATCCCCGTCCCAGTAGTATGCAGCCCCCAAGTAGTGTAGTGTGCGCCCTCCTTCCTGTAGCATGCAAACCCTTCCTGTAATGTGCACCCCTCCTTCCTGTAGCGTGCAGCCCCCCTTCCTGTAGCGTGCAGCCCCCCTTCCTGTAGCGTGCAGCCTCCCTTTCTGTAGCGTGCAGCCCCTCTTACTGTAGTGTGCACCCCCTTCCTGTACTGTGCAGCCCCCTTCCTGTAGCGTGCAGTCCCCCTTTCTCTAGCATGCAGCCCCCCTTCCTGTAGTGTACACCCTTTTCCTATAGTGTGCACCCCCAGTAATGAGCGCCCCTCCTTCCTGTACTGTGCAGCCCCCCCTTCCTGTAGCATTCAGCCCACCTTCCTGTAGTATGCAGCCCCCCTTCCTGTAGCATGCAGCCCCCCCTTCCTTTAGACTGCAGCCCCTTTCCTGTAATGTGCCACCCCCTTCCTGTACCAGACCAGGCTACATTTCTCACACTGAGACCTCCTGCTACAGTTCCTCCAACATGTCTATAATATTATTTTCATTTTAAAAAGGTGTACAATGAATCAGAAACAGAAACCAGTAAATTTATTTATATATTTCAGTCCAGGAATTAGATGGTGATCCTGGATGATGCCTGAACAGATATAGTGCCGTCCTTTTTGGGAAGAAAAAGAGATTATTGTCATTTACAGTTGATAGGGAAATCCCAGAACTTAGGGAATTCCAATAACATGTTGACTGCTGAACCATATTCAAAAAGATGTATTTAATATTCAAGCCTATGGTTTTAGCCATAGGCAGGGGAGCACACGTATACAGTACATGGTGAAGTAATTGCTCCAACTGAAGCTGGGAGCCTTAAAACATTTATACAATTCTAAAAGGGGGTGGGGGTCTTGTGAGTCTCTTTGAAGGCCTAATCAAGTTATTGGTCACTTCCAAAGCTCTCTTGGAAAATGCTCCTTCACAGCTGGAGGTGTGAATGGCATTTGGACACAATCAAGACAGCTATACAAACACATCCTGAACATTTGCAACAAATACACTTGCTTAATCAGAATACATGTTTTTGATAATCATGACAAAATTGTATATAAATAAATGGCGATTCCATTTACCCGCTCACAGCCCCCCCCCCCCCCCCCCCCTGGTAGTAAAAAAAAAAAAGTTTTTTAAAACTGCCCCTTTAAAAAAATAAAAAGTCCTTTAACATGATAGTGCACTGTGTAAGAGCGCAGGACACAGTGCACTATGGAAGCGCCATGTCAATGCAATCACAGGATTGCAGACGTGGCGCTTCATTTGCAGGCTTTTATCCCGCCTTGGGGCATTTTTCGAAGCGCCATTAGCTTATGCCCGGCGCTCATAGTATCTAGTACTATGGCCTGGCGGTTTGATTGACATCTGACTCAGATGTCACTTCCTGTTTTCGCTCACACCGCAGCAGAGGAGGACACAGTCAGCAAGGTAAGTGCTGCTGTGCGGGGGGGGGGGGGGGGGGGAGTATCTGTAACCAGGGCTGGACTGGGACAAAAATTTGGCCCTGGACTTCATCCAGACCAGCCCACTTTAATTTTGTAAACAAGCACAAAAACAGTATATAAAACTATACACAATTGTGCAAATAAACATGAGTAGCATAACATAAGGAGTCCTCAGTAACCTCTTTTATTATTTCACTTATTCTCCTCTGTATTTTTCTCATCTGTCTCACATCACTGCGTGAAGTTGAGGGCGAGCCGCACAGCGATTACTTTGTCACTGAAATCGGCCCACTGAGCCATCGGCCCACCGGAAAACTCCCTGCAGTCCCAATGGCCAGTACATGCCTGTCTGTAACACACATTTTTTTTTTTCTTGTGCCTATATAGTGACAGCAGCATTTTTAATCTCCAACTTTACTTCCCTAAGACTCCTTGTAATCTACATGTTGTGTACACCTTCCCTATCACACTGATCCCTCTCCCCCTTCACTATCTTCTGTTTGCATACATCTTCACTGCTCTGACTGACACCCTTTCCTTCCCAGATTGCTTTTTATCTCTTCCAAACTGTTGAGGAGCTCAATACATTCTCTGCACTCATTTAAGGTGGCTGTAGGAATGAAATTAAAAAAGAATCTACACCTTAAATGATTTCAGAGAATTTACTGAGCTGCTCAACAGTTTGGAAGAGATAAAAAGTAATCTGGGAAGCAAAGGGTGTCAGTCAGTGATTGGACCCCTAAAGAGAATACCCAGATGTTGTAAAGAAGAACTCAGCACATGGATGGTGGGAACCCCAGGTTACAGACTCGGGAACTCGGCACAGGGATGGTGGGAACCCCCATAATGGGCACATCAGGTTACAGACCCGGGAACTTGGCACAGGGATTGTGGGAACCCCTCATAATAGGCACATCAGGTTACAGGCCTGGGAACTTGGCACAGGGTTGGTGAGAACCCTCATAATGGGCACATTAGGTTACAGACCTGGGAACTCGGCACAGGGATGGTGGGAAACTGCAATTCCACTCCTTGACAGTGAGGTTTGAGGTTGCTTGTTCCTTTGCTCCTGTGCTTCCAGAGACCAGGGGCTAGAGTCACTCCTCTGCCCAGGAAGGATGCTGGATTCTGTGGAGGACCCTGGCGGGGGCCCCCTGGACAGGTCTCAGCCTGTGGAAGATTCTGGGCCTGGCCCAAGGAAGGATGAATCTCTGTCTGCCTTTAGACGGAGGATTGTGGAAACGTTGAAGCGGATTGAAAAGGAAGAGGAGAAGTTGGTAGCTTTGAAAGCTGAATTTAAAAAGTAAAAACTGATTTGTGCTAAAGTCTTCAGCAAGAAAAGACGGGCTCTGAGGCCTGAATTGAAGGATCTGGAACAAGCTCTGTGGAAGCAGAAGGAATTGGTGAGTTCTCTGAAGAAGAATAGTGGAGCATTTGAGTAACAAAAACATGTCAATAGGAGAAAATTCTAGAGTATAGAATTTGACAGTTCTGCTTCCCTAAAGTCTTCAACATCAGCTTATAGGCACTGTGCAGAATATGAGAGATAGTATATCTGCTCATGGTGTAGCTTTATGGACAACTACGCAGACGCGAACCGAAAAATAGAATTTCATTCAAAACTGGTACTACGGTTTCAAGCGGCGCTGTTTTTTAAGCAGGCCATCACCCTCAGCAATAAACCAGGGCCTCACCACACATAGTACCTTATTAGCCACAGCCTATGAATGATCCCTTGAGTCCGAAGACCCGATTCTTGACCTGGCCTGTCACCCAGACGCAGGAAATGCAAAACTCCTAGCTAAGCACACATTGCACATTATATAGGGCAAGCCATTCACACAGAACACACACTTGCAAAGACAGTAATAAGTACAGATAGTATGGAAAGTAAAAAGAAACATAAAAATAACAAAATTCAACAGTCAAGGTTCTTGGAAAGAGTACTTCTACATGACACCAACTTACAGAAATAGGCACAGCACAAGGGGAAGTCACAGTAAGCAAAAAGTTAGCTTACCTTCACCAGCAGAAGTGAATTCCCAGCTTGTGTTGTTCCATTTCTTTGCGATGTCTGTAGAGTTTCTTTTCCGGCATTCAAAGGACCAATTGATAGGGAAATCCCAGAACTTAGGGGATTCTAATAACATGTTGACTGCTGAACCACATTCAAAAAGATGTATTTAATTTTAAAGCCCATAGTTTTAGCCATAGGCAGGGGAGCAAGCGTATACAGTACATGGTGAAATAATTGCTCTTCTGAGGCTGGGAGCCTTAAAAGATTTATACAATTCTAAAAGGAGGTGGAGGTCTTGTGAGTCTCTTTGAAGGCCTAATCAAGTTGTTGGTTATTTACATTAATAAACAGATGGTCATTTGGCACCTAGACCTCACTTCCAAAGCTCTCTGGGAAAATGCACCTTCATAGCTGGAGGTGTGAATGGCATTTGGACACAATCAAGACAGCGATTTACATCCTATAACTAAACATTTGTAAAAAAGGATCTCTGCTTAATCAGAATACATGTTTTGATAATAATGACAAAATGTTTGATAAATAAATGGCGATTCCATTTACCCGCTCACATTTAAAGAAAAATATAAGAATGAGGAAAGATTTAACCAAATGAGAAGAGGAGCCTCTTCCTGCATGGAGAGTGAGGAGATGCAGGTACAGACAGCAGAGAGTGAGAAAGTGGGCCCGGAGGATGAGCCCAGCGTTTCAACACCTCAGACATCTGCTGAGCCCCAGCAATGTGGAACATCTGAGCAGGAGGTTGAAGGTTCTGACATGCTGGATTTCATTATAAACTGGAGACCAGTCCTAATGCAGCTCCCCAGAATGGCGAGGAGAAGATGGACACCGTTCCTAGCCCTGTGGAAGAAAGACCTGTGGAGAGAGCAGGTGCAGGTACAGTGTGTGTGCAGGATGGTGGGAACTTTAATGACAATGGGCCTGCTGAGGGTTGTAATACTACAGACAGTCAGCCCAGACCCATAGACAATATACAGCAAGCAATAACATCTGCCAATAGCTGTCAGCTTCAGTCTGCAGAGAGGTCCATGGACAATACAGAGACTTTGCCTGGACCAGGCACAGCGGCTGTTCCTGTGAATGGTGGAGGAGATGCTGGGAGCAGTAGTTCTAAAACTCTCCAGGAGTCTAAAGCAGCCAAGACTGTGATGGCTCCCAGGATTGAAGCTGAGTGTTCGTGGGAGGGGGAGGGTCCTGCTAATCAGAAGACTGCTATCCCAGCTGATTCAGACTCTCTGCCAGCAGGTTTGAATGTGTCTGAGGACAAGACTGCAAATGCTGGTGGTGGAAGAAAAACTTATGCTGGTGTTGCTGCCACAGGAGCTGGGAAGGGGGAACAAGCAGGGAAGGAGCATGGGGACGTTCTATCTTCCTCCCTGTTTAAAAGGAGGAATGTTGTCCAGTTGAAATGGGAAGGCGATGGAAACCCCCCACATAGGAGGGCAGTGGTGGATAAAATCCTGCAGATGGGGTTTAGGCCTGCGGATATCTTCGCCCTGATCAGTCCGGCAGGTTCCTATGAATATGATTTGTCCTTTATCCGTCCGGAGTCTTTGGACATATTTTGGGAGAAGTTTGAACACGTGTGTAGGGGCCTGCCGGACTGGAAAGGGCTCATCCCCAAGCTTATATCACACCAGCCCCTCATTAAAATGGTGACAATTCTTGTCCGTAATGAATCCATACCACAAAGGGATTTAACTGTATGGTTGAGGAGGTATGGGGATTTTTACTGAGCCCCCTAAGAAAGATTTTGGATGATCGGGGAATATGGACAGGGGGATGGTCTGTGCAGCTAAAATTAAAAGTCATTGACAATGTTGTCCAGCATCTGCCATCCTCAGCTTTCCTGGGGAGGGACAGGCTGACCATCTTCTACCCAGGCCAGCCAAAGCTCTGCAACAAGTGTGGAGATAAAGGGCATCTTGCATCCTCCTGTCCAGTGATGAAGTGCTCTCTGTGTCAGGGTATAGGACATTTGGAAAAGGAGTGTAATATCATCAGGTGTAATCTGTGCAATGTGGTGGGTCATCCTTACAGTCAATGTCCTGAGGCAAAGCCGGATGTCCTGAGGCAAAGCCGGAGCTCATGAGAGAGTTTTTTCATCTGGACATGGATGATGCTCAGAGCTTAGCAGCTGGAGGGCCTGTGAGTCCATCTGAGTCTGTGCCAATACCCAATGTGTCTGTGTCTCCCCAGTCTGTGCCAATACCCAATGTTTTGTTATTATGCAATTTTTATTCGTTTTAAATGTGAGTACCCAAGCTTCGTTTCTTATCTAAATAAACTGTGAATACATACTTCACTATTGGAGTGTTCCCCTTGTTTTTTCTGCATGATACAACGTGCCTACGGTGAATGAGTGTCCAGAGTAATACTACTTATTGAACCCGCACCAGCTGATAACAAGTGTTTTTTTGGGAGTGCTGTTTACCTTACAGCAGTAAGGTAAGGTAATTACTGCACCTACTGTGAGAACACAAGACGCACAGGAGCACTGGTGGAATTACCCCCCCTCCCTTTCTTTCTGGGCATGCAGGATATTGTTTTGCCTATCACTGAATGGACTGATTTTCTGCATGATTATAGTGAACTTTATTCTTAGAGCAACGTTTGAGCACTTTTTTTGGTTTTTAGAGCACATCTCCATTGTGCTTGGAGTTCGAATATCATTATTAGCACTATGTGTAATTTTGATTAATCATCACTGTTTATTTCACCTCTTAAAGTCGCACCATTTAGCGTTTATAAGTTTTATCTCCTTTGATATTTTTAGTATCATTTTCATCAAGATAGGTTATTTTAATTTTGATTTTTTCTGTCTATATTTGCATTATACAATTTATTAATGTATGTGTATTGCATGTTTTTTTCACTGATATTTTTGGATTCTATATAGCACTTGATCTGGGATTGTTTCTATGTCAAGTGCACTATTTGATGTATTGCACTCAAGCGGTTATGCACAGTGTCTGAGTTTATTTAAGCACGTAGTTTAATATTTATCTTTCACCTTCCTGCTGCTACCTAGGTACCAGCCAGTTTATTTTAGTTTATCACATTTATTTAGCTGGAGCGCAACACCATTTTTATCTACTATCACTTACTCTGGGGAGGGCTAGTACCCCTGCCGGTGTTTTGCTGCAACCACAACTTTTATTTTACTTTAGGGCACGTAGATTGGCACGAGAATACCTTTACCTCCACTTCTGATATAATTACCCACTCATTCTTGCTGCCGTAATGGAAGTATTTTCCTTTATGGAAAAAAGGAAAATTAATTTAGAGCAGGTGTTTAATAGCTCAGACCCTAATGCAACAAAAAATGGTGGCCTAGAGAGCCTAATACGTAGGCTAGGTCACAGTATGGAAAAGAAGGTGAGCCTCTGGTGGGATATAACCACCTTCGAGCAATATCAGAAGGACAAGATAGTCCCTAGACGTCTAAGATGGGATGTTACACCAAATGACGGTCTTACAGACCAAGAATCGATCGATGAATGGTTCGCCTTTTTCAATGGAAAAGGGTTGGAACTACTAGACTTCCTAGTGAAAAGGAAACAAAGAAAATTAAAGAAAGTAGACCAAACAATAGGAGAAATAAAGGGTGAATTGGAGATACATAAGGAAAAGCCTGAACTCACTACTATGATGACACAATTAAATAAAGACCTTGTTAAGAAAGATAGGGAAGTACAAACAAGGAAAAGTAAGAAATATATTAGGGATATCAATGATTTTAAAAATGAAGATGTTTTTAAATGGCAAAGACAAGGAGGGAGCCTTGATCCCATTTCTACATTCTCTACGCCTGAGAAAGATACGCCACAAGTAAACAGCTTAGATGGACCACAACAGAATGACCAACAGCATGTAAATAAAATGGAGGCACCCAGGCATTTGAGATATGAAGAGAGTCGAAATGATCATAATTATTCGACCCCGCAGAGGAGCGATAAGAGACCACCTTATTCCAATCAGACCCCACAGAATGGAGGTAAAAAACCGTACTGGAAAAATAACAATAACCCTAATAGGAGGGCACAGAACAACAACCATAATAGACCAGGATATGACCAAAGAGATAATAGAGGCCCACCTCAAGGTACATATGGCCAACGAGGAAGGAGCCCACCACAGAACTATGGGAATGGCTATAGAGATAGCTGGGGTCCGCCCCAGGGCCACGCCCATGCCTATGAACAATACTCTGTACCGACATATAATCATTACGCCCCACTAAGGGATTACTATGAGGAAAACAGAGATGGGAGGAGCCAAAATTATTATCAGGATGCCTATCAAAATAGACCTTTTTTAGGGAGAGGCATGGAGACCTACCCGCAGAGGCGCCCAAACGACACAAGGGACACAAGAAGAAGCCCGATAAGAAGAGAGGAAAGAGGGCCGGAAAAAGATTACAGGCAAAGAAGAGATTGAAAGGGGAGGGGATCTTTAACCTTAGTGGACAGCCCCTATCCCAAGAAGAGACCGGTGTACTCGATAAAGGGCTAAAATATGCTCCCACTAAGAATATGGATAAATTTGAGGCGTATTTAGGAGTACAGAAATATGTCAGGATGCTAAACATCAAGAAATATTTAGTGAGCAACCCCATTAAAAAGCGTATCCAGATGGAGGATCAGGGTGTTATACATAGTGAATTGAGGAATAGATCGGTGTTTAACCCAGTGGTCTGCAATAATAAACACGTTGAGGTATTTAAAAAGGTAGTATTACAAGATTTGAAGAACCTGAAAATTAAAAAGCGTGAGGATCCCAAGTTTATAAAAAGTGGCATTAAGAAACTGTCAAAGAGGAAAGATATTGTTGTTCGACCTGCCGACAAGGGAGGAGGAATCGTGATCCTTTCGAAAGCACAGTACTATGAAGGTATGAAGAAGTTACTAGGAGACAGCACTACGTATACAAAATTAACAAAGAATCCCATGTTTAAATGTAGAAAAGAGCTAGAGCAGGTAGTGCACCTTGGACTCAAGAAGAATATTTTGAACAAAAAGGAAGCCAAATATCTGATCCCGGAGTCATGTAGGACCCCGATTATCTATGCATTGCCCAAAATACACAAGGATAAAATAGACCCCCCATTTAGGCCCATGGTGAATGGGATTGATTCTCTAACCTCAAGAATTGGGGAATATATAGACAAATATCTGCAACCTGTGGTCACACAAACTGGAGCTTACCTTAGGGATACGAAGCAAGTATTGCAAATAGTAGAAGGATTATCAGAAGAGGAAGGGCCCTGGATTATGGCATCTGTAGATGTCTCTTCACTGTACACAGTGATTCAACACTATCAAGCCTGTGAGGCCGTGAAATGGGGCTTGAGAAAGTATAGCACGTTACCGTGCTTCCAGCGCAAATATTTAGTCAAATGCCTTGATTTCTGCCTAAAAAATAGTTATTTTTGGTATGACCGAGAGTACTTTCATCAAAGAACCGGAGTAGCGATGGGAGCTAAATTCGCTCCCAGTGTGGCATGCCTATTCATGTCCCAATGGGAAGAAGAATAGTGATGGACGAACTTCCGACGGGACGTTTCGCGAACGCGAAACGCGAACGGACACAAACGTTCGCGAAAACGACCGTTCGCCGCGGGCTCCATTGACTTCAATGGGAGGCGAATTTCGCAAACCTTTAGGTCGAATTTGCGGCCACGGGGTAATTATTAGGGGGTAGCACGTAGTCCCACCACCTGGACAATAGCATAATACATGTATGAGGTGAATTTGGGATCGATAACTACAAGCATTTTTTTTTTATTTGGGAAATTGTTCTGACAATTCAGGACTATGGAGCTAATGAAGGCAATGGAGGAGAGGGAAGGTCAGGGACCAGGGTAGGCAAACAAGAGGGTGCAGGAGATACAGAGCACTGACAGCAGCACCGTAATACAGAGCACTGACATCAGCACCGTGACATACAGCGCTGACAGCAGCTCCGTGACATACAGCGCTGACAGCAGCTCCGTGACATACAGCGCTGACAGCAGCTCCGTGACATACAGCGCTGACAGCAGCTCCGTGACATACAGCGCTGACAGCAGCTCCGTGACATACAGCGCTGACAGCAGCACCGTGACATACAGCGCTGACAGCAGCTCCGTGACATACAGCGCTGACAGCAGCTCCGTGACATACAGCGCTGACAGCAGCTCCGTGACATACAGCACTGACAGCAGCTCCGTGACATACAGCGCTGACAGCAGCTCCGTGACATACAGCGCTGACAGCAGCACCGTGACATACAGCGCTGACAGCAGCTCCGTGACATACAGCGCTGACAGCAGCTCCGTGACATACAGCGCTGACAGCAGCTCCGTGACATACAGCGCTGACAGCAGCTCCGTGACATACAGCGCTGACAGCAGCTCCGTGACATACAGCGCTGACAGCAGCTCCGTGACATACAGCGCTGACAGCAGCTCCGTGACATACAGCGCTGACAGCAGCTCCGTGACATACAGCGCTGACAGCAGCACCGTAAGCAGCCCCAGGAGGAAGTCAGCACAGCACAGGGATGGTGTGATCCCCTCATAATAAGAACCCCCAGGAGGAAGTCAGCACAGCACAGGGATGGTGGGAGCCCCTCATAATAAGAACACCCAGGAGGAAGTCAGCACAGCACAGGGATGGTGGGAACCCCTCATAATAAGCAGCCCCAGTAGAAATATGACACCGCTCAACCTCTTCAAAGAGGAGGGTAGGGGCATATAGTACGGTGTGCTTTTTTGGGTCAGGGAAGTGAGCCAAATGAATTAAGAAGGTCTGTGTGCTTGATTCCAAAAATTGTTTATAGACATATACATGGTCTACTGATCACATGTGTTGAATTCCTCCGAGATCCATGCCTCATTCATTTTTAGAAATGTGAGGTAGTTAACACTGTGGTGAGCTAGGCGAGTACGCTTATCGGTCACAATCCCCCCTGCTGCGCTGAACGTCCTTTCGGACAGGACACTGGATGAGGGGCAAGCCAACAGTTCGATTGCAAATTGGGCAAGCTCTGGCCAGAGGTCAAGCCTGCCCACCCAGTAGTCTAGGGGTTCATCACTCCTCAGAGCGTCCACATCGGCCGTTAACCCAATGTAGTCGGACACCTGACGGTCTAGGCGTTCCCTGATGCTGGATCCGGATGACACCTGTCGATGGGTCGGCTGAAAGAATGACCTCATATCCGAAGTCACCAACACATCTTCAAACCGGCCTCTTCTTGCAGGCGCTGTTGGATTGGTACCCGCAAATCCTTCTCTGGGAGTGGGAATTGCTCCTCTGCCAGCGCACGCAAAAGCAGAATGCAGCATTTCTCGAAGCAAGGCCTGGAAGTGCTGCATTCTGACAGCCCTCTGCGACGGCGGTAACATTTCCGCCATTTTGTGTTTGTACCGGGGGTCTAAGTACGTTGCCACCCAGTACTGGTCCTTGACCCTCATGCTTTTTATACGGGGGTCCCTATTAAAACACTGGAGCATGAAGGCCCCCATTTGCACTAAAGTGGAAGCGGTGTGGTGGCCTGGCTCCTGCTCATCATCCAGGATAATGTCGTCCTCTTCATTCTCCTCTCCCCATCCTCGCACAACAGGGATCCCAGAAAGGTTTAAAGCATGCTCTTCTTGCTCCTGCTCATCCGCCCCGGCACCATCCTCCTCTGACTCCTCATCAGACTCCTGTTGTTGACTTGTCTCAGATAGAGTAGCCCCCCCTGGGAATTCATCCAGCATTGCGACTTCCTCATCTTCCCGCTCCTGCTCCTCCACAGCCTGATCAATGACACGACGCAATGCACGCTCCAGAAAGAAGGCATAAGGTACCATGTCACTGATGGCGCCATGGCTGCGACTGACCAGTTTGGTGATCTCCTCAAATGGCCGCAGAAGTCTGCATGTGTCGCGCATGAGCAGCCACTGGCGCGGTGAAAAAAAACCCAGCTCCCCAGAACCGTTTCTTTCGCAGAGTTCATACAGGTAGACGTTAACTGCACGTTTCTGCTGGAGCAGCCTATCAAGCATATAGAAGGTTGAGTTCCATCGCGTCGGGCAATCGCAAATAAGACGTCTGACCGGCAGATGGTGTCGCCGCTGAATGTCAGCAAGGCGAGCCATGGCCGTGTAAGATCTTCTGAAATGGGCCGAGATTTTCCTTGCCTGCCGCAAGATGTCCTGGACCCCAGGGTATTTGACAAGGAATCGCTGCACGACCAAGTTTAAGACGTGTGCCATGCACGGCACGTGCGTGATTTTGCCCTGTTTCAATGCGCTAAGCAGATTGGCACCGTTGTCACACACCACTTTACCAACTGTCAAATTGAGCGGTGTTAGCCACTCATCTGCCTGTGAACGCAAAGCTGAAAGGAGTGCCGGGCCAGTGTGGCTCTTTGCTTCCAGGCACAACAGACGCAGCACGGCATGGCAACGTCTCACCTGGCATGTGGAATAGGTTCTGGGGAGCTTGGGCGGTGCAGTGGAAGAGACGCTAGCAGCGGAAAAGGAGGAGGCAGCTGAGGAGGAGAGGGAGGAGGATGGAGTAGGAGGAGGAGAAGAAGAGTCAGGCCTGCATGCAATCCGTGGCGGTAAAACCAAATCTACACGGGTGCCACGGGTTACATGCTTGACGGCCGTCAGAAGGTTCACCCAGTGGGCAGTAAAACTGATATACCTTCCCTGCCCGTGTTTGCTAGACCACGTGTCTGTGGTCAGATGTATCTTGGCACCGACACTGTGTGCCAGAGATACATTCACTTGCCGCTGAACATGGCCATATAGCTCTGGGATGCCCTTCTCTGAGAAATACTTCCTTCCTGGGACCTTCCATTGTGGTGTTCCAATGGCCACAAATTTGCGAAAGGCCTCCGAGTCCACCAGTTTATATGGCAGTAGTTGGCGGGCTATGAGTTCTGACAAGCCAGCCGCCAACCGTTGGGCAAGAGGGTTATCCGGCGTCATCATTTTTTTACGCTCAAACATTAGGCCCACGGAAGCCTGCCTTTTTGCAGAAAAATGTGAGCTTGGCGTGATGGAAGGTGGAGTGGAGGACAATTGTGAGGAGAGAGGAGAAGGAGAAGTAGAAGACGAGGCTGGACGGTGAGAGCCTGCAGTGTGGCTTTGTGTGTTCCGTTGCTCCCACTGGGCTCGGTGATGGCTGCTCATGTGCCTTCTTAAGGCGGTCGTCCCTAGGTGAGTATTGGGCTTACCGCGACTAACGCGTTGACTGCAAAGATTGCAGATGGCAACGCTATTGTCAGCAGCGGACACGTTAAAAAAAGCCCACACTGCGGAGCCATGTGCCGGTGTCCTGGGAGCGCCAGATGTGACCGTACATGGTCGATGACTCGCTCCTGATACATTTGCAGTCTGCTTTGTCCCTGCTGTGCAATGTAAGTCATTGCTGCTTCTCCTCCCTATCTGCTGGTCCATATCTCCCTCTGAACTCCCCTCCTCTTCCTCTCTTGTGGGCACCCACGTGACATCACTAGACACGTCATCATCAACGTCACCTTCCCCACCGCTATAAGTAGAGTAGGCAGCAACACCGGGGACCAACCTCCTCCTTGGGCTGATCTGGGTACTGGCGTCAGACTGCTGAGTAGCGCTTGTTGCTACCTCCTCTTCCTGATCCAATACCAAGAGTGGCTGCGCATCAGAAATGTCCTCTTGATATGGATCGGAAAATAATTCCAGTGACTCAAGCGGAAGGTATGTGGTGGTGGTGGTGGTGGTCGTGTTGTTGGTGGTAGTGTCTTTGGGGGTGCACATAGCAGAGAGTGAAGAAGAGGGTGCAGATCGAGAGGATGAGGAGGGTGCAGAAGAGTAAGGCTGAGCGAGCCACTCAACCAAGTCTGGTGCATCCTTTAAAGTAATTGAACGCACCTTCTGCAACTTCCCACTTTGGCTCAAGCCTGTTGCTCCTGCCCTACCCCTACCACCCCTGCGGAAGGGCCTGCCTCTTCCTCTGCATGTCATTTTTTAAATGACCCTGTGACAAAACTCTTAGTCCCTATACCGCTGAAGGACTGCTGCAGTATAGGTGAGCGGTCAGCAGTGGTGCACGTCAACCCTATCTATTGTGGACCTATAGCGGTCCTTACAGAACAGCAGACTGTACCGCACTCAAGCCTATGTACCGTAGCACCCTATACCAAGTTACCAGTCCTTATAAGAACTTTTGTGGACCAAGCAGGTTGTGTATTAGTGTTTAGCAGACTGTACGTCAGTCCCTATACCGCTGAAGGACTGCTGCAGTATAGGGCAGCGGTCAGCAGTGGTGCACGTCAACCCTATCTATTGTGGACCGATAGCGGTCCTTACAGAACAGCAGACTGTACCGCACTCAAGCCTATGTACCGTAGCACCCTATACCAAGTTACCAGTCCTTATAAGAACTTTTGTGGACCAAGCAGGTTGTGTATTAGTGTTTAGCAGACTGTACGTCAGTCCCTATACCGCTGAAGGACTGCTGCAGTATAGGGCAGCGGTCAGCAGTGGTGCACGTCAACCCTATCTATTGTGGACCGATAGCGGTCCTTACAGAACAGCAGACTGTACCGCACTCAAGCCTATGTACCGTAGCACCCTATACCAAGTTACCAGTCCTTATAAGAACTTTTGTGGAACAAGCAGGTTGTGTGTTAGTGATTAGCAGACTGTACGTCAGTCCCTATACCGCTGAAGGACTGCTGCAGTATAGGTGAGCGGTCAGCAGTGGTGCACGTCAACCCTATCTATTGTGGACCGATAGCGGTCCTTACAGAACAGCAGACTGTACCGCACTCAAGCCTATGTACCGTAGCACCCTATACCAAGTTACCAGTCCTTATAAGAACTTTTGTGGAACAAGCAGGTTGTGTGTTAGTGATTAGCAGACTGTACGTCAGTCCCTATACCGCTGAAGGACTGCTGCAGTATAGGTGAGCGGTCAGCAGTGGTGCACGTCAACCCTATCTATTGTGGACCGATAGCGGTCCTTACAGAACAGCAGACTGTACCGCACTCAAGCCTATGTACCGTAGCACCCTATACCAAGTTACCAGTCCTTATAAGAACTTTTGTGGACCAAGCAGGTTGTGTATTAGTGTTTAGCAGACTGTACGTCAGTCCCTATACCGCTGAAGGACTGCTGCAGTATAGGGCAGCGGTCAGCAGTGGTGCACGTCAACCCTATCTATTGTGGACCGATAGCGGTCCTTACAGAACAGCAGACTGTACCGCACTCAAGCCTATGTACCGTAGCACCCTATACCAAGTTACCAGTCCTTATAAGAACTTTTGTGGAACAAGCAGGTTGTGTGTTAGTGATTAGCAGACTGTACGTCAGTCCCTATACCGCTGAAGGACTGCTGCAGTATAGGGCAGCGGTCAGCAGTGGTGCACGTCAACCCTATCTATTGTGGACCGATAGCGGTCCTTACAGAACAGCAGACTGTACCGCACTCAAGCCTATGTACCGTAGCACCCTATACCAAGTTACCAGTCCTTATAAGAACTTTTGTGGAACAAGCAGGTTGTGTGTTAGTGATTAGCAGACTGTACGTCAGTCCCTATACCGCTGAAGGACTGCTGCAGTATAGGTGAGCGGTCAGCAGTGGTGCACGTCAACCCTATCTATTGTGGACCGATAGCGGTCCTTACAGAACAGCAGACTGTACCGCACTCAAGCCTATGTACCGTAGCACCCTATACCAAGTTACCAGTCCTTATAAGAACTTTTGTGGACCAAGCAGGTTGTGTATTAGTGTTTAGCAGACTGTACGTCAGTCCCTATACCGCTGAAGGACTGCTGCAGTATAGGGCAGCGGTCAGCAGTGGTGCACGTCAACCCTATCTATTGTGGACCGATAGCGGTCCTTACAGAACAGCAGACTGTACCGCACTCAAGCCTATGTACCGTAGCACCCTATACCAAGTTACCAGTCCTTATAAGAACTTTTGTGGAACAAGCAGGTTGTGTGTTAGTGATTAGCAGACTGTACGTCAGTCCCTATACCGCTGAAGGACTGCTGCAGTATAGGGCAGCGGTCAGCAGTGGTGCACGTCAACCCTATCTATTGTGGACCGATAGCGGTCCTTACAGAACAGCAGACTGTACCGCACTCAAGCCTATGTACCGTAGCACCCTATACCAAGTTACCAGTCCTTATAAGAACTTTTGTGGAACAAGCAGGTTGTGTGTTAGTGATTAGCAGACTGTACGTCAGTCCCTATACCGCTGAAGGACTGCTGCAGTATAGGTGAGCGGTCAGCAGTGGTGCACGTCAACCCTATCTATTGTGGACCGATAGCGGTCCTTACAGAACAGCAGACTGTACCGCACTCAAGCCTATGTACCGTAGCACCCTATACCAAGTTACCAGTCCTTATAAGAACTTTTGTGGACCAAGCAGGTTGTGTATTAGTGTTTAGCAGACTGTACGTCAGTCCCTATACCGCTGAAGGACTGCTGCAGTATAGGGCAGCGGTCAGCAGTGGTGCACGTCAACCCTATCTATTGTGGACCGATAGCGGTCCTTACAGAACAGCAGACTGTACCGCACTCAAGCCTATGTACCGTAGCACCCTATACCAAGTTACCAGTCCTTATAAGAACTTTTGTGGACCAAGCAGGTTGTGTATTAGTGTTTAGCAGACTGTACGTCAGTCCCTATACCGCTGAAGGACTGCTGCAGTATAGGGCAGCGGTCAGCAGTGGTGCACGTCAACCCTATCTATTGTGGACCGATAGCGGTCCTTACAGAACAGCAGACTGTACCGCACTCAAGCCTATGTACCGTAGCACCCTATACCAAGTTACCAGTCCTTATAAGAACTTTTGTGGACCAAGCAGGTTGTGTATTAGTGTTTAGCAGACTGTACGTCAGTCCCTATACCGCTGAAGGACTGCTGCAGTATAGGGCAGCGGTCAGCAGTGGTGCACGTCAACCCTATCTATTGTGGACCGATAGCGGTCCTTACAGAACAGCAGACTGTACCGCACTCAAGCCTATGTACCGTAGCACCCTATACCAAGTTACCAGTCCTTATAAGAACTTTTGTGGAACAAGCAGGTTGTGTGTTAGTGATTAGCAGACTGTACGTCAGTCCCTATACCGCTGAAGGACTGCTGCAGTATAGGGCAGCGGTCAGCAGTGGTGCACGTCAACCCTATCTATTGTGGACCGATAGCGGTCCTTACAGAACAGCAGACTGTACCGCACTCAAGCCTATGTACCGTAGCACCCTATACCAAGTTACCAGTCCTTATAAGAACTTTTGTGGAACAAGCAGGTTGTGTGTTAGTGATTAGCAGACTGTACGTCAGTCCCTATACCGCTGAAGGACTGCTGCAGTATAGGTGAGCGGTCAGCAGTGGTGCACGTCAACCCTATCTATTGTGGACCGATAGCGGTCCTTACAGAACAGCAGACTGTACCGCACTCAAGCCTATGTACCGTAGCACCCTATACCAAGTTACCAGTCCTTATAAGAACTTTTGTGGACCAAGCAGGTTGTGTATTAGTGTTTAGCAGACTGTACGTCAGTCCCTATACCGCTGAAGGACTGCTGCAGTATAGGGCAGCGGTCAGCAGTGGTGCACGTCAACCCTATCTATTGTGGACCGATAGCGGTCCTTACAGAACAGCAGACTGTACCGCACTCAAGCCTATGTACCGTAGCACCCTATACCAAGTTACCAGTCCTTATAAGAACTTTTGTGGACCAAGCAGGTTGTGTATTAGTGTTTAGCAGACTGTACGTCAGTCCCTATACCGCTGAAGGACTGCTGCAGTATAGGGCAGCGGTCAGCAGTGGTGCACGTCAACCCTATCTATTGTGGACCGATAGCGGTCCTTACAGAACAGCAGACTGTACCGCACTCAAGCCTATGTACCGTAGCACCCTATACCAAGTTACCAGTCCTTATAAGAACTTTTGTGGAACAAGCAGGTTGTGTGTTAGTGATTAGCAGACTGTACGTCAGTCCCTATACCGCTGAAGGACTGCTGCAGTATAGGGCAGCGGTCAGCAGTGGTGCACGTCAACCCTATCTATTGTGGACCGATAGCGGTCCTTACAGAACAGCAGACTGTACCGCACTCAAGCCTATGTACCGTAGCACCCTATACCAAGTTACCAGTCCTTATAAGAACTTTTGTGGAACAAGTGAGTTGTGAATGTTTAGCAGACTGCAGCAGAAGGGCAGCAGTCAAGTATAATATCCTTTCTATATTTGGAAGAAAGAATATTATACATGTACAAGCCTATTACTGTACCACTGATACCAGTCCTGAAAAGAACCTTTGTGGAACTAATAATAACAGCAAGTCTTTAAAATTACCCTCACTGCCTGACAACACTGCTTCCTTCCTGTCCCTATACAAATTGGCAAAAAAAGAGAACGATTAGTGGTTACTGGAACAGCTCTTTTGTGGACCTTGATAGTAACAGCTAATGATGATGATGATGATGATGATGATGAAAGACTAATCTGGCTGTCCCTGTAGCATACACCGTCCTTTCCCTTTCTCTAAACTAACAAAAGACACTCAGGCTGCTGCAAGAATCAGCAGCACAGCAAACCTATCAACACCTAACACCTATACCAGTCCTGAAAAGAACTTTTGTGTACCAAATAGCTAGTGGTTTATCTCTCCCTACTCCACACAGGAACCTGTCCCTATCTTAACAGAAGAAAGAATGTAAAATGGCCACCGGATCGGGTGTATTTATAGGTTAGGGGGAATGTACAAGTGTCCATGTGCTGTCATGTCTCAATTGGCTGTCCTGTATCACATGATAAACGTGTCACCAAAGGTTAAAGTTCTTGTATACATTAAACACGTAAGTCCGCCGCGGCGAACGACGGAAAAAGGCGTTCGAACGTGCGGACCGCGAATGTCGGAAATTCGCCGCGAAACGACCGCCGGGCGAACCGTTCGGCCATCACTAAAGAAGAAGTGGTGTATACTAACAAACCCATAGAACTGGCCATGTACAAAAGGTATATAAATGATATCCTTATATTTTGGAAAGGGGAAACAACTAGTCTAGTAAGGTTTCTGGAAAGACTAAATATTAATAATAGAAACATTAAACTATCCTGGGAAGTGAGTACCGGATCAGTATCCTTCCTAGACTTAGAAATTATACAAAATGACAATAGACTATATACAAAGACCCATTTTAAAAATGTTGATAGGAATAGCTATTTACCGAGAGGGAGCTGCCATCACACTAACTGGCTTTGCAATATACCAAAGGGCCAGCTGATGAGGTTGCGCAGAAATTGTACATACACTAAAGATTACCTCCTGCCAGGGCTGGACTGGGACAAAAATTTGGCCCTGGACTTCATCCAGACCGGCCCACTTTCATTTTGCAAACACACACAAAAACAGTATATAAACTATACGCAATGGTGGAAAAAAAAAAAAAAAGTTAAATCATTTCACTGTAAGTATAAACAGCTTTTTTTTTATTATTTAGAGAAAAATATGCATTCCAACATAACAGACGCCTTTAGCATTGAATGTGTAAGTTACACTCCGTTCAATGGCAGGTGTCATAAATAAGGAAAACAGTTATACCAGTGGTCAGTCATTAATGCATCAGTGACCAGTGGCAGTACATTCATTCATCATCAGTGATCATGACCAGCAGAGACAGTACATTAATTCATCAGTGACCATGACTACCAGTGGCAGTACATTCATTCATCAGTGACCATGACCAGTGGCCATAAATTCATTCATCAGTGACCATGACCAACAGTGGCACTAGCAAATTCATATATCAGTGACTGTGACCAGTGGCATTAAATTATTGATCAGTTACCGTGGCCAATGGCAATAAATTATTCATCAGTTACCGTGACCAGTGGCATTAAATTATTAATCAATTATGGTGGCCAGTGGCATTAAATTATTAGTCAGTTACCATGGCTAGTGGCATTAAATTATTCATCAGTTACCGTGACCAGTGGCATTAAATTATTCATCAGTTACCGTGGCCAGTGGCATTAAATCATTCATAAGTTACCGTGGCCAGTGGCATTAAATCATTCATCAGTTACCGTGACCAGTGGCATTCAATTATTCACCAGTTACCATGGCCAGTGGCATTAAATCATTCATCAGTTACCGTGGCCAGTGGCATTCAATTATTCATCAGTTACCGTGACCAGTGGTATTCAATTATTCACCAGTTACTGTGGCCAGTGGCATTAAATCATTCATCGGTTACCGTGGCCAGTGGCATTCAATTATTCATCAGTTACCGTGGCCAGTGGCATTAAATTATTCACCAGTTACCGTGGCCAGTGGCATTAAATCATTCATCAGTTACCGTGGCCAGTGGCATTCAATTATTCATCAGTTACCGTGACCAGTGGCATTCAATTATTCACCAGTTACCGTGGCCAGTGGCATTAAATTATTCATCAGTTACCGTGGCCAGTGGCATTAAATCATTCATCAGTTACCGTGGCCAGTGGCATTAAATCATTCATCAGTTACCGTGGCCAGTGGCATTCAATTATTCATCAGTTACCGTGACCAGTGGCATTCAATTATTCATCAGTTACCGTGGCCAGTGGCATTCAATTATTCATCAGTTACCATGGCCAGTGGCATTCAATTATTCAACAGTTACCGTGACCAGTGGCATTCAATTATTCACCAGTTACCGTGGCCAGTGGCATTAAATTATTCATCAGTTACCGTGGCCAGTGGCATTAAATCATTCATCAGTTACCGTGGCCAGTGGCATTAAATCATTCATCAGTTACCGTGACCAGTGGCATTAAATTATTAATCAGTTACCATGACCAGTGGCATTCAATTATTCATCAGTTACCGTGGCCAGTGGCATTAAATTAATATTAATGCCACTGGTTACGTTAACTGATTAATAATTGAATGCCACTGGTCAATTATTAATTGAATGCCACTGGTCATGGTAACTGATGAATAATTTAATACCACTGGTCACAGTAACTGCTTAATAATCAGTTACCATGACCAGTGGCATTAAATCATTCATCAGTTACCGTGACCAGTGGCATTCAATTATTCATCAGTTACCGTGGCCAGTGGCATTCAATTATTCATCAGTTACCGTGGCCAGTGGCATTCAATTATTCATCAGTTACCGTGACCAGTGGCATTCAAATATTCACCAGTTACCGTGGCCAGTGGCATTAAATTATTAATCAGTTACCGTGGCCAGTGGCATTAAATCATTCATCAGTTACCGTGGCCAGTGGCATTAAATCATTCATCAGTTACCGTGACCAGTGGCATTAAATTATTAATCAGTTACCATGACCAGTGGCATTCAATTATTCATCAGTTACCGTGGCCAGTGGCATTAAATTAATATTAATGCCACTGGTTACGCTAACTGATTAATAATTGAATGCCGCTGGTCAATTATTAATTGAATGCCACTGGTCATGGTAACTGATGAATAATTTAATACCACTGGTCACAGTAACTGCTTAATAATCAGTTACCATGACCAGTGGCATTAAATTATTTATCAGTTACCATGACCAGTGGCAGTACATTTACCCCTACCCCCCATGTTGCATATTACAGAAATCAGACAATGACAGTAATAGACTCAGCTTATTATTAATCATGCAGCCTGCATCCCGTATAGCATCTGATGCTGTCTGGACTTGCTGCAAGGAATTTTCAGGTTCCTCCTCCTCAGCGGCGCTGGCTCCTTGGTTGCAGTCTTGCAGGCAGCTGAGCTTGGGCAGCCGCTCGATACGCTCCTCCTATATCTCCGGCCCGCCTCCCCCTCTCCGGCCGTGAGTGACGTCACGGCGCCAGGACAAGGAGGCCGTAATGTTAGGGGGAGTTACAAATGAGTGGCAGCATCACGATGATGGTGTTTGTGTGCCGCTGCCGCCGCCGGGTGCAGGAGCGGAGCCAGCAAGAGTTATTATAACACAATGCAGACACGGAGAGAGAAGTGTAGTGACACACTGACAACCGGCCCACTGAGCCAATCGGCCCACCGGGAAACTCCCGGTAGTCCCGATGGCCAGTACAGGCCTGCCTCCTGCAAGCTGAAAAGATAGGCCAGAGGTTTACGAACAAGGGATATAGAGATGAAGATATTAGAAATAAAATTATAGAAGTGGAAAATATGGATCGTGTAAATCTAATTAAAGACAAACTCACTCCGGCCCGAGAGATCAATGGGGTACCGCTCATACTTAACTATAATGCTCAATATAGGAAACTTGAAAAGATTATTAGAAGACATTGGCACATTCTGCGTTCAGATGTGCATTTACAGGAATTGCTACCTGAATATCCCAAATTTGTGTATAAAAAGGCATTAACTTTGAGAGATAAGATCGTTAAGAATGTCCCTGACCCCCCACCTACAGGCCTGACTTTTTTCACGGGAAAAGGGTTCTTCCCATGCAAACGTTGTTTTGCGTGTCTGAAAACGAAACGTCCAGCTGAAAAGAAATTCAACTTCACGTCTACAAGTACTGGGAATACGTATGAAGTAAAAGATTTTATATGTTGTAATACTGAGGGAGCTGTGTACATGTTGCAATGCAGCTGTGGCTTGCAATATGTAGGCCGCACCAAAAGACCACTAAGGGTACGGATAAAAGAGCATGTCAAAAACATTATTAATGGTTTTGACAAGCATAGCGTCTCAAGGCATTTTCTTACACATCACAACAAGGACCCCACTCAGCTCACGTTCTGGGGCATTGAACCCTACAAAAAACACTGGAGAGGCAGCCATAAGGTCAGAACATTAAGTCAATTAGAATCAAGGTGGATTTTCACTTTAGACACTTTCGCGCCCCAGGGACTTAACATCGATTTTGACCTCAATTGTTTTATTAGTGATTTCTGATTTTATTATATGTTAGGAGCGATGCTAGATGTTCTTTTTATTATTATGTTTTTAAAATTGACACCACGAGAACTTCGGACTTCCTTTCCGGTGTCCCTTTTTAAATTGAGAGTGATTTTAATGTATATTCTATTCCTCCCTTCCTCCATCCTCTGTTTTGTGTGTATGCCCAAAGAGGGAACTTGATCCTATCCCAATGCCTGATCTTGGCTGGATGGATGCTGCTTGTTGTTATTTTAGATTAATGGTGTATCTATTATGGTCCATACTATACACTTCAGGATCCCTACAGTGCCGTCTTCCCCTTGGAAGCCATATCACCTTATTGGTTCCTTTAATTAATTTTTGACCCACTGTATACAGTATATCTTAGTTATAATTACAATTTTTAATAATATTTTTAGCCTATGTACTCATTATGGTCCAGAACATAGGCTTGAGGATTTCTGGATTGTTGTCTCCCTTCTAGATATTATCGGTTTTTAGATTGTCCTGTTGGCAGTCCATATGGTCAACAGTCGATATTTTTATGGACCTGTTTTGCTAATGAATTTCTATTGCATCTATTTTTAATATTTTTAATAGTCTTATATATAATTTTTTATATATAATTTTTTATACTGTGTTACCTATCTTGATGATCGGTTATATTGTCGAACCACTAGTGCTGCTAATATTTGTTGGCTTTTCTATGTTCCGTTTTTTGCTAGATGTCACCTTTTAAAAAAGTTAATGTTATTGCGCTGGTGCACTAGTTAGATGTGTGCTTTGTGTTGTTTTTTTTTTTTTTATATAGTATTAGGAATGCCTTCTTGGTTGCCCTAGTAGGAACCTCTGCGCCCGGCTATCTCTCATTGGGTTAAAACAGCTATTGATGAATGACATCTGAGCTGTGTATATGTTTACATTAAAAGTACCCCTGGGAAAATGACCGTGAGTGCAGCCTGAGTGTTTTCTATTATTGTTATGTCTGCTGGCTACAAGAAAATGGCGGCTGTAGATCAGTACGCTGACCTGTCCCATTATTACTATACTAATCCACGAGAAAATGGCTGCTGTTGTGGTCAGTTAACATTGATCTACTTGGTAATTGCGGACTTCGGGAAAATGGCCGCCAATTACTGACACTATTTAAACGTTCGTCCTTACCCCAGTTGTTATTCCCTGATGAAGTCACATGACGATACGCGTAGGAACGCAATTGGTTAGTGAGGACACCGGAAGTGACGTCCGGAAGTACGAACGTGGCGCTCGTTCGTTTTGTTATTATGCAATTTTTATTCGTTTTAAATGTGAGTACCCAAGCTTCGTTTCTTATCTAAATAAACTGTGAATACATACTTCACTATTGGAGTGTTCCCCTTGTTTTTTCTGCATGATACAACGTGCCTACGGTGAATGAGTGTCCAGAGTAATACTACTTATTGAACCCACACCAGCTGATAACAAGTGTTTTTTTGGGAGTGCTGTTTACCTTACAGCAGTAAGGTAAGGTAATTACTGCACCTACTGTGAGAACACAAGACGCACAGGAGCACTGGTGGAATTACCCCCCCTCCCTTTCTTTCTGGGCACGCAGGATATTGTTTTGCCTATCACTGAATGGACTGATTTTCTGCATGATTATAGTGAACTTTATTCTTAGAGCAACGTTTGAGCACTTTTTTTGGTTTTTAGAGCACATCTCCATTGTACTTGGAGTTCGAATATCATTATTAGCACTATGTGTAATTTTGATTAATCATCACTGTTTATTTCACCTCTTAAAGTCGCACCAATGACGTTTATAAGTTTTATCTCCTTTGATATTTTTAGTATCATTTTCATCAAGATAGGTTATTTTAATTTAGATTTTTTCTGTCTATATTTGCATTATACAATTTATTAATGTATGTGTATTGCACGTTTTTTTCACTGATATTTTTGGATTCTATATAGCACTTGATCTGGGATTGTTTCTATGTCAAGTGCACTATTTGATGTATTGCACTGAAGCGGTTATGCACATTGTCTGAGTTTATTTAAGCACGTAGTTTAATATTTATCTTTCACCTTCCTGCTGCTACCTAGGTACCAGCCAGTTTATTTTAGTTTATCACATTTATTTAGCTGGAGCGCAACACCATTTTTATCTACTATCACTTACTCTGGGAGGGCTAGTACCCCTGCCGGTGTTTTGCTGCAACCACAACTTTTATTTTACTTTAGGGCACGTAGATTGGCGCGAGAATACCTTTACCTCCACATCCTTACAGTCAATGTCCTGAGGCAATGCAAGCCGGAGCTCATGAGAGAGTTTTTTCATCTGGACATGGATGATGCTCAGAGCTTAGCAGCTGGAGGGTCTGTGAGTCCATCTGAGTCTGTGCCAATACCCAATGTGTCTGTGTCTCCCCAGTCTGTGCCAATACCCAATGTGTCTGTGTCTCCCCAATGTGTCTGTGTCTCCCCAGTCTGTGCCAATACCCAATGTGTCTGTGGTGCCCCAGTCTGTGCCAATACCCAATGTGTCTGTGTCTCCCCAGTCTGTGCCAATACCCAATGTGTCTGTGGTGCCCCAGTCTGTGCCAATACCCAATGTGTCTGTGTCTCCCCAGTCTGTGGTGCCCCAGTCTGTGCCAATACCCAATGTGTCTGTGTCTCCCCAGTCTGTGCCTGTACCTAGTGTGCCTATGTCTTCCCAGTCTGTATGTAAAGTTTCAGTTGCCAAGAATGTGTCCAATTCTTCTCTGTCTTCTAAAATTGCAGAGGCAGCAAGAGGTGCTGAGGCTGGTGTGTCAGGTGTGGTGCCAGTCCCCCTCCCCGGCACTGCAGGGTTTCTATTGCAGATCGTGGGGTGCAGAAAAGTGGGGAAAATAGTGGGGAGGCTGAACTGGTGGTAGATAAGAGAAGGGAGAGTGGGGGGAGGGGGTTGAAGGGGAGGATAGGTGTGGGGAGGCTGGTTGTGGTTTATCCAAGGATGATATGGAGTGGTTGGAGAATAGGAGGAGGAGGGGCAAAAGAAGGAAAAAAAGGGGTTCAGTTCCCTTCAATCCTAAAGTTTTACCCTTGGAAAATAAGTTTAAGGTACTGTCGGATGATGATGATTGGGACTCGTTTAGTTCAGCGTCCTCTATGGATGATGAGTGCCAGGGCGCAACAAAGCGCGCTGGTTCTCCAGGGAGAGGGAGTAGTCAGGCTAAGAAACGTCTGCCTCAACTACCCTAATGGCAGTTCTCACTCTGTTAAAAGTGGCAACCATTAATGTTGCCAGCTTAAGATCAGTAAGTGCTCGTCATATGGCCTTATTTTTGCTCAGCGAGTTTGATGCTGACATTTTGTTTTTGCAAGAGACCCATCTGAATAGTCTGGCTGATATACATCTGGCAAAGAAGGAGTGGAGACGTGGTCCCTCATTTTGGTCTCTTGCGGCCGAGCCTTACAGCGGGGTTGCAGTCCTTTTTTCTGGTATGGTAACATGCCGGCGGGTAATTGAGGTAGAGATTGGGAGATGCATGGTCTTGGACGTCTCTGTGAGGGGGCAGGACTTGCGCCTGATTCACATCTATGGTCTCCAGACGAAGTGGGACAGGAAATGCCTCTTTACAAAGATTAAGCCTTTTCTTTTTACGGCCCAGCAGGTTATCTTTGGAGGTGATTTCAACACCATTACTAGGTCTAAAGACAGGAGAGGTTTCAGAGATAAGCTGGGCTATGACACCCTTTTTCTCAATGCGATAGTTAGGGAAGCAGGTCTGGTAGATGCGCACATTAAGCGTTGCCCAGACAGCACAGGGTTCACTTTTCAGCGAGGTAGTAGTCAGAGTAGGATAGATAGTTTTTTTTTTAAAGGGAGACTCTGTTTTTTCGACACCTGTGTGTCAGGCAGTGGAGTTTTCTGACCACTGTATTTTATCTGTGACTCTGAATGCCTCAGACATGCCACCTAGGGGGAGGGGTATCTGGAGATTGAACTCGGCCCTCCTGGAAGACGAGAGTGTAAGACAATCCTTTGAGGATTTTTTTCAAGCACAGGTAACGATCCTAGACTTTTGCAACAGCAAGTCAGAATGGTGGGAGCTTGTAAAACAGCGTACTGTTAGGCTTTTCAAGGCCATAGGAAGAAAGAAGCAGCAAGATAAGTATATCACCTACCAGCGTTTGCGGAGGAAACTTGACCGCCTTGTTTCGAATGGAGGAGATTCTGGGCGATCTCTGAGGTGAAGCTCCTCCTTAGAAGACATGAATATGACCAGCACGCCTCTTTGGTTCAGGAGAGGGATTACGGGAAATACCATTCGCCTGACCCTTACCAGAATTGTAAACAGAGCGTAGCAGTTAAGATGGTCAATGGCCTGAAGGACAGTACGGGCTCTCTGACGAAGTCTAGGTTAGGGATCCTGGAGGTTGCCAGGTCATACTATGCCGATCTCCTGGGAGGAAGGAACCTTGATCAGACAAGGATGTTGGGTTTTTTGGACTCTACACCAAGACTGGAAGGTAATGTTCCTTTGATGAATTTGACAGATGAAATCACTGTCGATGAGGTAGTCCAGGCTATTGATAAACTGGTCATCAAGAAAACGCCAGGGCCAGATGGGTTGACAGCTGAGTTTTATAAATGTTTTAAGGCGATCCTGGCTCCCTACCTTGCAGAGGTTTTTAATGGCTGTTTGCAGGAGGGTTCTCTCCCTCCCTCCATGAGGCAATCTGCAGTGATCATTCTGTCAAAGGGTAAAGATCCTTCGATGATTGAAGCCTTCATTAGCCATTAGCCTTCTTAATTAGTGATGGACGAACTTCCGACGGGACGTTTCGCGAACGCGGACCGCGAACGCGGACCGCAAACGCTGCCGATAGTTCGCGAAACGGAACGTTCGCGGCGGGCCCCATTGACTTCAATGGGAGGCGAACTTCGCATACCTATAGGTCAAATTTGCAGCCACAAAATAATTATTAGCTGGGCAAACATAGTCCCACCACATGGCCAATGACATAACACATGTATGAGGTGAATTTGGGATCGATAACTACAAGCATTCTTTTTTTATATGGGAAATTGTTCTGACAATTCAGGACTGTGGAGCGCATGAAGGCAATGGAGGAGAGGGAAGGTCAGGGACCAGGGTAGGCAAAGAAGAGGGTGCAGGAGATGATCACCAGCAGTGTCACATACAGCAATGACACCTGCACCGTGATAGAGTCATCTGACAACAGCACCGTGATACAGAGCACTGACATCAGCAGCGTGACATACAGCAATGACACCTGCACAGTGATAGAGTCATCTGACAACAGCACCGTGATAGAGAGCACTGACATCAGCAGCGTGACATTAAGCACTCACACCAGCACCGTGATATACAGCACTGACAGCAGCACCGTGATAGAGAGCACTGACATCTTAAGCGTGATATACAGCACTGACATCAGCACCGTGATATACAGCACTGACAGCAGCACCGTGATAGAGAGCACTGACATCAGCAGCGTGACATACAGCACTGACATCAGCACCGTGATATACAGCACTGACAGCAGCACCGTGATAGAGAGCACTGACATCAGAAGCGTGACATACAGCACTGACATCAGCACCGTGATATACAGCACTGACAGCAGCACCGTGATAGAGAGCACTGACATCAGCAGCGTGACATTAAGCACTCACACCAGCACCGTGATATACAGCACTGACAGCAGCACCGTAAGCAGCCCCAGGAGGAAGTCAGCACAGCACAGGGATGGTGTGATCCCCTCATAATAAGAACCCCCAGGAGTAAGTCAGCACAGCACAGGGATGGTGTGATCCCCTCATAATAAGCAGGCCCAGGAGAAAATCAGCACAGCAAAGGGATGGTGTGATCCCCTCATAATAAGAACCCCCAGGAGGAAGTCAGCACAGCACAGGGATGGTGTGATCCCCTCATAATAAGCAGGCCAAGGAGAAAATCAGCACAGCACAGGGATGGTGTGATCCCCTCATAATAAGAACCCCCAGGAGTAAGTCAGCACAGCACAGGGATGGTGTGATCCCCTCATAATAAGCAGGCCCAGGAGAAAATCAGCACAGCACAGGAATGGTGTGATCCCCTCATAATAAGAACCCCCAGGAGAAAATCAGCACAGGGATGGTGTGATCCCCTCATAATAAGAACCCCCAGGAGAAAATCAGCACAGGGATGGTGTGATCCCCTCATAATAAGAACCCCCAGGAGAAAATCAGCACAGGACACAGGGATGGTGTGATCCCCTCATAATAAGAACCCCCAGGAGAAAATCAGCACAATGATGGTGTGATCCCCTCATAATAAGAACCCCCAGGAGAAAATCAGCACAGGGATGGTGTGATCCCCTCATAATAAGAACCCCCGGGAGAAAATCAGCACAGGGATGGTGTGATCCCCTCATAATAAGAACCCCCAGGAGAAAATCAGCACAGGACACAGGGATGGTGTGATCCCCTCATGATAAGAACCCCCAGGAGAAAATCAGCACAGGGATGGTGTGATCCCCTCATAATAAGAACCCCCAGGAGAAAATCAGCACAGGGATGGTGTGATCCCCTCATAAAAAGAACACCCAGGAGAAAATCAGCACAGGGATAGTGTGATCCCCTCATAATAAGAACCCCCAGGAGAAAATCAGCACAGGAAACAGGGATGGTGTGATCCCCTCATAATAAGAACCCCCAGGAGAAAATCAGCACAGGGATGGTGTGATCCCCTCATAATAAGAACCCCCGGGAGAAAATCAGCACAGGGATGGTGTGATCCCCTCATAATAAGAACCCCCAGGAGAAAATCAGCACAGGGATGGTGTGATCCCCTCATAATAAGAACCCCCAGGAGAAAATCAGCACAGGACACAGGGATGGTGTGATCCCCTCATAATAAGAACCCCCAGGAGAAAATCAGCACAGGGATGGTGTGATCCCCTCATAATAAGAACCCCCAGGAGAAAATCAGCACAGGACACAGGGATGGTGTGATCCCCTCATAATAAGAACCCCCAGGAGAAAATCAGCACAGGGATGGTGTGATCCCCTCATAATAAGAACCCCCAGGAGAAAATCAGCACAGGGATGGTGTGATCCCCTCATAATAAGAACACCCAGGAGAAAATCAGCACAGGACACAGGGATGGTGTGATCCCCTCATAATAAGAACCCCCAGGAGAAAATCAGCACAGGACACAGGGATGGTGTGATCCCCTCATAATAAGAACCCCCAGGAGAAAATCAGCACAGGGATGGTGTGATCCCCTCATAATAAGAACCCCCAGGAGAAAATCAGCACAGGGATGGTGTGATCCCCTCATAATAAGAACCCCAGGAGAAAATCAGCACAGGGATGGTGTGATCCCCTCATAATAAGAACCCCCAGGAGAAAATCAGCACAGCACAAAACTCAGTGACAGTGACAAAACTCTATACCGATGAAGGACTGCTGCAGTATAGGGCAGCAGTCAAGTATAATATTCTTTCTATATTTGGAAGAAAGAATATTATACGTGTACAAGCCTATTACCATACCACTGATACCAGTCCTGAAAAGAACCTTTGTGGAACTAATAGTAACAGCTACTGTTTAAACTTACCCTCACTGCCTGACACACTGCTTCCTTCCTGTCCCTATACAAACTGGCAAAACAGAGGAGCCTGGAACGATAACTGGTTACTCGAATAGCACTTTTGTGGACCTGATAGTAACAGCTAATGATGATGATGATGACTAATCTGGCTGTCCCTAAAATAGCAGCACACAGCGCTCTGTCCCTTTCTCTAAACTGACAAAAGACACTCAGGCTGCTGCAACAATCAGTAGCACAGCAAACCTATATACACCTAACACCTATACCAGTCCTGAAAAGAACTTTTGTGTACCAAATAGCTAGCGATTTATCTCTCCCTACTCCACACAGCAACCTTTCCCTATAGTGACAGAAGAAAGAATGTAAAATGGCCGCCGGATCGGGTGTATTTATAGGTTAGGGGGAATGTCCAAGTGTCCATGTGCTGTAATGTCTCAATTGGCTGTCCTGTACCCCATGATGGATGTGTCATCAGGTCAAAGTTCTTTTACACAGTAAAAACACGGAAGTCCGCCGGGCGAACGGCGCCAATAGTCCGCCGAACTTGCGGACCGCGAACAGCCGAAATTCGCAGCGAAACGACCGCCGGGCGAACTGTTCGGCCATCACTATTCTTAATGTCGATAGAAAGATACTGGCAAAGATTTTTTTCTGGCGATTATCGCCAGTGGCAGGCAGTTTGTTATCCCACCACCAGCACTGTTCGGTCCAAGGTAGAACCACTTTCTCAGCAGTGTTAGCTGTCCGGGAGGCCTTGGAGCGTTGTAGGGCTGCTGGTTGGGGTACATTTTTGCTGACATTGGATCAGGCTAAGGCCTTTGATAGGGTTAATCATGAGTACTTATGGCTTTTTCTTGGCAGATATGGCCTGGAGGGGGGTTTCATTGATTGGCTAAAGATTTTGTACAAAGGGGCTGAAAGCTTTCCTCTGGTTAATGGTTGGGTCGGGCAACCCTTTGTGGTCGGCTCATGTGTGCATCAGGGGTACCCATTGAGTCCTTTTATATATGCGTTATATGCGTTTGCAGTCGACCCCTTCATTAGAAGGCTAGAGAATGGGCCATTGTGTGGGGTACCTTTGGGCAACGTTGGTGAGCCTCCTTTGAAGGTTGTGGCCTATGCTTATAACATTTCTGTTTTTGTCTCTGGGACTGGGGAGGCGCAGGAGACGGTCTCAGTGATAATGCAGTATTCAGAGGCATCAGGTTCAAAGGTCAACCAGGACAAGTGTGAAGCTTTCTGGATGGGCGTGGAAGGTGAGAGCTTTGTTCCCCCGGATGACTTCCCGGAGCCCCAGCAAAAAATTCGAGTTCTAGGCATTGAATTTGGCCCAGGTGACTATGGTCATGCAAATTGGGTGAACAGGTTGGACAATGCCGATGCCAAGGTGGCAAGCTGGAAAGGTTGGCAGCTTTCCTTGAGGGAAAAGGTTGATCTGTTCAAGACTTACCTGATTTTTATTTTCCTATATGTCAGTTTTGTTTGCGTTTTGCCAGCTTCTCTCTATACCAGGGTCTATACTTGTTTCTTCCAGCTGTTATGGGGGAACAGAATAAACCTTGTCAAAAGGAATGTGACTTACCTTTCTAGGCGGGAGGGTGGTCTAGGGATGATCAACCCTGTAGTCTTTTTCTCTCTGATGTTTGTGAAGTACAATCTTGGTAACATGTGGGCAGAGAGACCGCCTGGGTGGGTTGGTATTTTGGCCCTTTCTGCGAGACAGGGAAAATGGTGGGCCAGTGAAAAGCCTGAGGGTCAAGCATGATAAGCTCCCGGCTTATGTTGCCCCGTGTTTGAAAATACTTTTGGCAGTGGCAAGTAACAGCGGGAGAAGTCAGATCTCTTCCAAGGATAGAGGTGTACAAGAGGGTGGGGATGGCTCTGAGTATACCCTTTCTCCCCCATATGAGTTATGCAGAGTGGGTGTATGGGGCTTTCCAGACTCGTCGGGATTATGATTTGGAAACACTTTTTTTAGTTAGTTTAGTAGTCCGTTATTTCACGTGGAGTGCACAGTGTCAGGTATCCTTACGGAGTAAAATCCTCCCTGTGGAAGTGGTGATGCAGAACATTCTGGGTGAGGTTGGGAAGATTCGGGGTCTTGAGAAAGACAGGTGGCAGCAGGAGGCCTGGATAAGGGCGTGGAGGAATATTAGGGCTCTGTAGCTGCTGCCTGTTGATCTCGGGGTGTGCGGCTTTGTTTGTATTCTTCTTTCACTCCCCTAGATTTTTAGATCCAATATAATATTGATAAAAGGCTCCATGCATGGTGACGGTGATGTTCCTTAGTCTGGTTCTCCCGTAGGGATTATGTTGTGCGCAATTTAGTTTGCACTGTTTATTTTGTTCTTGTTCTTTCTGGTTTGTATAATTATATTCAATTATTTTGTAAATATGTTTTATTTATTTATTATGGTTTTATTGTATACAAGTTGTTGTTTGTAAGATTTTCAATAAACAAAATTAACCCCTCATAATTGGCACACAGATGTTCAGACCCAGGAATTTGGCACAGGGATGGTGGGAACCCCTCAAAATGAGCACAGCAGGTGTACAAACCCGGGAGCACAGTACAGAGATAGTGGGAACCCCCATAATGGGCACATCAAGTTACAGACCCAGGAACTTGGTACAGGGATGGTGAGAACCCCTCACAATGGGCACAGAGATGATGGGAACTCCTCATAATGGGCACATCAGCTCACAGACCTGGGAACTTGGTACAGGGATGATGGGAACCCCTCATAATGGGGGCCCACCATCAGCCATGACATTGTAAAGGTAACGACACAACAAGCAGGTACAGTGTATGTGCAGGATGGTGATGTGGACTTTATTAGTGACAATGGGCTTGCTGAGCGTTGTAGTGCTATGGGCAGTCAGCCCAGACCCATAAACAATGTGCAGTCTGAATTACCTGCTGAAAACAAAGCTTCAGATCAAATTGGTGTGAGTAACTGTCAGCTTCTGGGGGAAGAGTCTGCAGTGTGGAGATCCATGGACAATACAGAGACTTTGCCTGAACCAGACACAACGGCTGTTACTGTGAATGATGAAGGAGATGCTGGGTGCAGTACAGGGGCGGATCCAGAGTCTAGTCTAGGGAGGGGCACTTCTATAAAATATGTTTTTTGGGGGCAATTTATATGGGAAATGGCTGGTATTGGCACTTCAATCATTACGGCACCATGGTTGTTATGGTGTCAGGATGATTGAACCGCATTATTTCTATTAATACATTGTAATATAAAATTAAATGGTTCAACTCACCATAATGCAGAATCAATGGGAGCCCCGAGGGTGTCTTTCGCCATGTCGCCTGCCACCAAACGCGGATTGTCACTTGCCACGTCACTTGTCACCAAATGCTGATTGTTACTTGCCACGTCACCTGCCACACATTGCGGATTGCCACTTGACACGTCACTTGTCACCAAATGTGGATTGCTACTTGCCACGTAGCCTGCCACACATTGCGGATTGTCACTTGCCACGTTACCTGCCACACATTGCAGATTGTCACTTGCCACGTAGCCTGCCACACATTGCGGATTGTCACTTGCCACGTCACCTGCCACACATTGCGGATTGTCACTTGCCACGTCGCCTGCCACACATTGCGGATTGCCACTTGCCACGTCACCTGCCACCAGATGCGGATTGCCATATAACCTGCCACACATTGCGGATTGCCACTTGCCACGTAGTCTGCCACACATTGCGGATTGTCACTTGCCACACATTGCTGATTGTCACTTGCCACGTAGCCTGCCACACATTGCGGATTGTCACTTGCCATGTCACTTGTCACCAAATGCGGATTGTTACTTGCCACGTCACCTGCCACGTCACCTGCCACACATTGCGGATTGCCACTTGCCATGTCACTTGTCACCAAATGCGGATTGCTACTTGCCACGTAGCCTGCCACACATTGCGGATTGCCACTTGCCACATAGTCTGCCACACATTACGGATTGACACTTGCCCCGTAGTCTGACACACATTGCGGATTGTCACTTGCCACGTCCCCTGCCACACATTGCTGATTGTCACTTGCCACGTAGCCTGCCACACATTGCGGATTGTCACTTGCCTCGTAGCCTGCCACACATTTTGGATTGTCACCTACTGTGTCACTTTTCTGCTAAGGTGTTCTTTTGTTGAGTCCAGAGTGAAGATAGGCAGCAGAGAGATGATGTAATCTCTCTGCTGCACACAGCTTCCTGCACAGTGAGGGCCGAACTGGAGGGATGCAGGGCAGTGAGAGATGATGTCATCTCTCTGCTCCCTTGCCCGCTGGCTTCCTGATTGGCCAGCAGCCCTCCTAAGCCGCCCAGCTGCCCCCCCTCTCCCGTCCACTCAGCGCAATCACCCGCGGAACCGGCCACGCTGGCACCCACGGAACCGGCCGCGCTGGTACCCGCGGAACCGGCCACAGGTACCCGCGGAACCGGCTGCGATTGTACCCGTGGAACCGGCCACGATTGTACCCGTGGAACCGGCCGCGCTGGCCCCTGGCTGGCCATATTCTCGGAGGGGGCAATTGCCCCGTTGCCCCCCTGGATCCGCCGCTGGTGCAGTAGTACTACAACTCTCCAGGAGTCTGCAGCAGCCAAGCCTGTCATGGATCCCAGGATTGAAGCTGAGTGTTCAAAGCAAGGGGAGGGGCTGGGTCCTGCCTCTGCTAATCAGAAGACTGCTATCCCAGCTGACTCTCTGCCAGCAGGTTTGAATGTGTCTAAGGACAAGACTGCAAATGCTGGTGTTGCTGCCACAGGTTTTGGGAAAGGGGAGCAAGCAGGGAAGGAGCATGGGAACGTTCTATCTTCCTTGTTGTCCAGTTAAAATGGGAAGGCGATGGAAACCCCCTACATAGGAGGACAGTGGTGGATAAAATCCTGCAGATGGGGTTTAGGCCTGCAGATATCTTCGCCCTAATCAGTCCGGCAGGTTCCTATGAATATGATTTGTCCTTTATCCGTCCGGAGTCTTTGGACATATTTTTGGAGAAGATGTACAGACCCAGGAACTCAGCACAGGGATGGTGGGAAACTGCCATTCCATTCCTTGACAGCGAGGTGTGAGGTTGCTTGTTCCTGTGCTTCCAGAGACCAGGGGCTAGAGTTGCTTCTCTGCCCCAGGAGGGATGCTGGATCCTGGGGAGGACCCTGGCGGGGGCCCCCTGGCTAGGCCTGTGGAAGATTTTGGGCCTGGCCAAAGGAGTGATGAGTCCCTGCCTGCCTTTAGAGAGAGGAATGTTGGAAAGCTGAAGCAGATTGAGAAAGAAGAGGAGAAATTGTTGATTTTGTTGACTGAATTTCGGAAGAAAAAGCAAGTTTGTGCCAAATTATACAGTAAGAAGAGGCCAGCTCTGAGGCCTGAGTTGAAGGACTTGGAGCAAGCTGTTAAGAAGCAGAAGGAGCTGGTGAGCTCTCTGAAGGAGAACAGTGGCATATTTAAAGAAAAATATAGAAATGAGGATCGATTTAATCATATGAGAAGAGGAGCCGCTTCCTGCATGGAAGGTGACTCAACCAGTGAGGAGATGCAAGTACAGTCAGAGTCAGCAGAGAGTGAGAAAGTGGGCCCGGAGGATGAGCCCAGCTGTTCAACACCTCAGACATCTGCTGAGCCCTCAATGGCGGAGGCCTCTGTCCCCTTCCCTCCCCAGCAATGTGGAACATCCGAGCAGGAGGTTGAAGGTTCTGGCATGCTGGATTTCATCAATAAACTGGAGTGCAGTCCAGATTCAGCTCCCCAGGATGGTGAGGAGAAGATGGACACCATTCCAAGACCTGTGGAGAGAGCAGGTACAGTGTGTGTGCAGGATGGTGTGAACTATAATGACAATGGGCCTGCTGAGGGTTGAAGTGCTACAGACAGTCAGCCCAGACCCATAGACAATATACAGCAAGTAATAACATCTGCTAATAACTGTCAGCCTCAGTCTGCAGAGAGGTCCATGGACAATACAGAGACTTTGCCTGGACCAGGCACAGCGGCTGTTCCTGTGAATGGTGGAGGAGATGCTGGGAGCAGTAGTGCTACAACTCTCTAGGAGTCTGCAGCAGCCAAGACTGTGATGGCTCCCAGGATTGAAGCTGAGTGTTCAGGGGAGGGGGTGAGTCCTGCCTCTGCTAATCAGAAGACTGCTATCCCAGCTGATTCAGACTCTCTGCCAGCAGGTTTGAATGGGTCTAAGGACAAGACTGCAAATGCTGGTGGTGGAAGAAAAACTTATGCTGGTGTTGCTGCCACAGGTTTTGGGAAGGGGGAGCAAGCAGGGAAGGAGCATGGGAATGTTCTATCTTCCTCCCTGTTTAAAAGGAGGAATGTTGTCCAGTTGAAATGGGAAGGCGATGGAAACCCCCCACATAGGAGGACAGTGGTGGATAAAATCCTGCAGATGGGGTTTAGGCCTGCAGATATCTTTGTCCTGATCAGTCCGGCAGGTTCCTATGAATATGATTTGTCCTTTATCCGTCCGGAGTCTTTGGACATATTTTTGGAGAAGTTTGAACACGCGTGTAGGGGCCTGCCGGACTGGAGAGGGCTCATCCCCAAACTTATATCACGCCAGCCCCTTAAAATGGTGACAGTTCTTGTCCGTAATGAGTCTATACCCCAAGGGGATTTAACTGTATGGTTGAGGAGGTATGGGGACGTCCTGAGCCCCCTAACAAAGATTTTGGACGATCAGGGAATATGGACAGGGGGATGGTCCGTGCAGCTAAAATTAAAGGTCATTTACAATGTTGTCCAGCATCTGCCATCCTCAGCTTTCCTGGGGAGGGACAGGCTGACCATCTTCTACCCGGGACAGCCAAAGCTCTGCAACAAGTGTGGAGATAAAGGGCATCTTGCATCCTCCTGTCCGGTGATGAAGTGCTCTCTGTGTCAGGGTATAGGACATTTGGCAAAGGATTGTAATATCATCAGGTGTAATCTGTGCAATGTGGTGGGACATCCTTACAGTCAATGTCCTGAGGCAATGCACAACAAGCCTGAGCTCATGAGTTTTTTGTCTGGACATGGAGGATACTCCGAGCTCAGCAGCTAGAGAGCCTGTGAGTCCATCTGAGTCTGTGCCAATATCCAATGTGTCTGTGTCTCCCCAGTCTGTGCCAATACCCAATGTGTCTGTGTCTCCCCAGTCTGTGGTGCCCCAGTCTGTGCCAATACCCAATGTGTCTGTGTCTTCCCAGTCTGTAGGTAAGGTTTCAGTTGCCAATAAAGTGTCCAATCTCTCTGTGTCTTCTAAAATTGCAGAGGCAGCAAGAGGTGCTGAGGCAGGTGCATCAAGTGCGGTGCCAGTCCCCCTCCCTCGACGCTGCAGGGTCTCTGTTATGGGTCATGGGGTGCAGAGGAGTGGGGAGGATGGTGAAGAGGCTGGCCTGGTGGTAGGTAAGGGAAGGGAGAGTGGGGGGGGGAGGCTGTTGACTCTGTTTTGTCCAAGGATGATATGGAGTGGTTGGAGGATAGAAGGAAGAGGGGCAAAAGGAAGGGGGAAAAAAGAAGTACAGTTACCTTAAGTCCTGAGGTTTTGCATGTAGAAAATAAGTTTGAGGTCCTGTCAGATGATGATGATGATGATGAGTGGGACTCATTCAGTTCAGCGTCCTCTATGGATGATGAGTGCCAGGGTGCAACAAAGCATGCTGGTTCTCCAGGGAGAGGGAGTAGTCAGGCTAAGAAACGTCTGCCTCAACTACCCTAATGACAGTTTCCACTCCGTTTTTATAGAAGGCTCCATGCATGGTGACGGTGATGTTCCTTAGTCTGGCTCTCCTGTTGGGATTATGTTGTACGCATTTTGGTTTGCACCATTTATTATGTTCTTGTTTTGTATAGTCATATTCAATTATTTTGTAAATATGTTTTATTTATTTATTATGGTCTTATTGTATATAAGTTGTTTGTAAGATTTTCAATAAACAAAATGAACCCCTCATAATGGACACAGTAGGTGTACAGACCTGGTAACTCAGCACAGGGATGGTGATAACCCCTCATAATGGGCACAACAGGTGTGCAGACCCAGGAACCCCTCATAATGGGCACAGTGAGGCTGCAATTGATGATCACAGTTTTATCTAGCAGTAATGATACATAATCACCTGATAAATGGCTATTTACAGCCCTGCATTACTAAAAGTAGAATTTTTCAGTTTGCGCCCCCCCCCCCCAAAATTTTGAGCACCAGCCGCCACTGATTGTCAAGGAGGCTAGTGTGATCTATGAGCAGTAATAAATACCACAAAATGTACACTTATATATTACTTACGATGCATTTAACATGAAAAAAATATGCTAGGTCCGCTTTAACCACTTCAATACAGGGCATTTATACACCTTCCTTACCAGACCGCTCTCACACTTTGAATGCCAGTTACTCAGTCATGCAACACTGTATACAAACAAAATTTTTTATCATTTTTTTCCCTACAAATAGAGCTTTCTTTTGGTGGTATTTAATCACCACTGGGTTTTTTATTTTTTGCGACATAAGTGAAAAAAGAGCGAAAATTTTGAAAAAAAAAACACTTTTTTTTAGTTTCTGACAGCAGCACCGTGATACAGAGCACTGACATCAGCAGCGTGACATACAGCAAAGACACCTGCACCGTGATAGAGTCATCTGACAACAGCACCGTGATACAGAGCACTGACATCAGCAGCGTGACATACAGCAAAGACACCTGCACCGTGATAGAGTCATCTGACAACAGCACCGTGATAGAGAGCACTGACATCAGCAGTGTGACATAAAGCACTAACAGCAGCACCATGATATACAGCACTGACAGCAGCACCGTGATAGAGAGCACCGACATCAGCAGCGTGACATAAAGCACTCACACCAGCACCGTGATATACAGCACTGACAGCAGCACCGTAAGCAGCCCCAGGAGGAAGTCAGCATAGCACAGGGATGGTGGGAGCCCCTCATAATGAGCATAGCACAGGGATGGTGGGAGCACCTCAAAATATGCACAGCAGAGGTACAGCCCCAGGAGGAAGTCAGCACAGCACAGGGATGGTGGGAGCCCCTCATAATATGCACAGCAGAGGTACAGCCCCAGGAGGATGTCAGCACAGCACAGGGATGGTGGGAGCCCCTCATAATAAGCAGCCCCAGTAGAAATATGACACCGCTCAACCTCTTCAAAGAGGAGGGTACGGGCATATAGTATGGTGTGCTTTTTTTGGACAAGGAAGTGAGCCAAATGAAGAAAGAAGGTCTGTGTGCTCGATTAAAAAAAATGGTTTATAGACATATACATGGTCTACTGGTCACATGTGTTGAATTCCTCCGAGATCCATGCCTCATTCATTTTTAGAAATGTGAGGTAGTTAACACTGTCGTGAGCTAGGCGAGTACGCTTATCGGTCACGATCCCCCCTGCTGCGCTGAACGTCCTTTCGGACAGGACACTGGATGAGGGGCAAGCCAACAGTTCGATTGCAAATTGGGCAAGCTCTGGCCAGAGGTCAAGCCTGCCCACCCAGTAGTCCAGGGGTTCATCACTCCTCAGAGCGTCCACATCGGCCGTTAACCCGATGTAGTCGGACACCTGACGGTCTAGGCGTTCCCTGATGCTGGATCCGGATGACACCTGTCGATGGGTTGGCTGAAAGAATGACCTCATATCCGAAGTCACCAACACATCTTCAAACCGGCCTCTTCTTGCAGGCGCTGTTGGATTGGTACCCGCAACTCCTTCTCTGGGAGTGGGAATTGCTCCTCTGCCAGCGCACGCAAAAGCAGAATGCAGCATTTCTCGAAGCAAGGCCTGGAAGTGCTGCATTCTGACAGCCCTCTGCGACGGCGGTAACATTTCCGCCATTTTGTGTTTGTACCGGGGGTCTAAGTACGTTGCCACCCAGTACTGGTCCTTGACCCTTATGCTTTTTATACGGGGGTCCCTATTAAAACACTAGAGCATGAAGGCCCCCATTTGCACTAAAGTGGAAGCGGTGTGGTGGCCTGGCTCCTGCTCATCATCCAGGATAATGTCGTCCTCTTCATTCTCCTCTCCCTATCCACGCACAACAGGGATCCCAGAAAGGTTTAAAGCATGCTCTTCTTGCTCCTCCTCATCCGCCCCGGCACCATCCTCCTCTGACTCCTCTTCAGACTCCTGTTGTTCACTTGTCTCAGATAGAGTAGCCCCCCCTGGGAATTCCTCCAGCATTGCGACTTCCTCATCTTCCCGCTCCTGCTCCTCCACAGCTTGATCAATGACACAACGCAATGCACGCTCCATAAAGAAGGCATAAGGTACCATGTCACTGATGGCGCCATGGCTGCGACTGACCAGTTTGGTGATCTCCTCAAATGGGCGCAGAAGTCTGCATGCGTCGCGCATGAGCAGCCACTGGCGCGGTGAAAAAAACCCAGCTCCCCAGAACCGGTTCTGCTGCAGAGTTCATACAGGTAGACGTTAACTGCACGTTTCTGCTGGAGCAGCCTATCAAGCATATAGAAGGTTGAGTTCCATCACGTCGGGCAATCGCAAATAAGACGTCTGACCGGCAGATTGTGTCGCCGCTGAATGTCAGCAAGGCGAGCCATGGCCGTGTAAGATCTTCTGAAATGGGCCGAGATTTTCCTTGCCTGCCGCAAGATGTCCTGGACCCCAGGGTATTTGACAAGGAATCACTGCACGACCAAGTTTAAGACGTGTGCCATGCATGGCACATGCGTGATTTTGCCCTGTTTCAATGCGCTAAGCAGATTGGCACCGTTGTCACACACCACTTTTCCAACTGTCAAATTGAGCGGTGTTAGCCACTGATCTGCCTGTGAACGCAAAGCTGAAAGGAGTGCCGGGCCAGTGTGGCTCTTGGCTTCCAGGCACAACAGACGCAGCACGGCATGGCAACGTCTCACCTGGCATGTGGAATAGGTTCTGGGGAGCTTGGGCGGCGCAGCGGAAGAGATGCTAGCAGCGGAAAAGGAGGAGTCAGCTGAGGAAGAGAGGAAGGAGGATGGAGTAGGAGGAGAAGAAGAGTCAGGCCTGCATGCAATCCATGGCGGTAAAACCAAATCTACACGGGTGCCACGGGTTACATGCTTGACGGCCGTCAGAAGGTTCACCCAGTGGGCAGTAAAAGTGATATACCTTCCCTGCCCGTGTTTGCTAGACCACGTGTCTGTGGTCAGATGTATCTTGGCACCGACACTGTGTGCCAGAGATACATTCAATTGCCGCTGAACATGGCCATATAGCTCTGGGGTGCCCTTCTCTGAGAAATACTTCCTTCCTGGGACCTTCCATTGTGGTGTTCCAATGGCCACAAATTTGCGAAAGGCCTCCAAGTCCACCAGTTTATATGGCAGTAGTTGGCGGGCTATGAGTTCTGACAAGCCAGCCGTCAACCGTTGGGCAAAAGGGTTATCCGGCGTCATAATTTTTTTAAGCTCGAACATTAGGCCCACGGAAGCCTGCCTTTTTGCAGAAAAATGTGAGCTTGGCGTGATGGAAGGTGGAGTTGAGGACAATTGTGAGGAGAGAGGAGAAGGAGAAGTAGAAGACGAGGCTGGACGGTGAGAGCCTGCAGTGTGGCTTTGTGTGTTCCGTTGCTCCCACTGGGCTCGGTGATGGCTGCCCATGTGCCTTCTTAAGGCGGTCGTCCCTAGGTGAGTGTTGGGCTTACCGCGACTAATGCGTTGACTGCAAAGATTGCAGATGGCAACGCTATTGTCAGCAGCGGACACGTTAAAAAAAGCCCACACTGCGGAGCCATGTGCCGGTGTCCTGGGAGCGCCAGATGTGACCGTACATGGTCAATGACTCGCTCCTGATACATTTGCATTCTGCTTTGTCCCTCCTGTGCAATGTAAGTTATTCCTGCTTCTCCTCCCTATCTGCTGGTCCATATCTCCCTCTGAACTCCCCTCCTCTTCCTCTCTTGTGGGCACCCACGTGACATCACTAGACACGTCATCATCAACGTCACCTTCCCCACCGCTATAAGTAGAGATCTCGGAGTAGGCAGCAACACCGGGGACCAACCTCCTCCTTGGGCTGATCTGGGTACTGTCGTCAGACTGCTGAGTAGCGGTTGTTGCTACCTCCTCTTCCTGATCCAATACCAAGAGTGGCTGCGCATCAGAAATGTCCTCTTGATATGGATCGGAAAATAATTCCTGTGACTCAAGCAGAAGGTATGTGGTGGTGGTGGTGGTGTTGTTGGTGGTGGTAGTGTCTTTGGGGGTGCACATAGCAGAGAGTGAAGAAGAGGGTGCAGATCGAGAGGATGAAGAGGGTGCAGAAGAGTAAGGCTGAGCGAGCCATTCAACCAAGTCTGGTGCATCCTTTAAAGTAATTGAACGAACCTTCTGCAACTTCCCACTTTGGCTCAAGCCTGTTGCTCCTGCCCTACCCCTACCACCCCTGCGGAAGGGCCTGCCTCTTCCTCTGCCTGTCATTTTTTAAATGGCCCTGTGACAAAGCTCTCAGTCCCTATACCAATGAAGGACTGCTGCAGTATAGGGCAGCGGTCAGCAGTAGTGCACCTCAACCCTATGTATTGTGGACCGATAACAGTCCTTATAGAATAGCAGACTGTACCTCACTCAACCCTATGTACTGTAGCACCCTAGACCAAGTTACCAGTCCTTATAAGAACTTTTGTGGACCAAGCAGGTTGTGTGTTAGTGATTAGCAGACTGTACGTCATTCCCTATACCAATGAAGGACTGCTGCAGTATAGGGCAGCGGTCAGCAGTAGTGCACCTCAACACTATGTATTGTGGACCAATAACAGTCCTTATAGAATAGCAGACTGTACCTCACTCAACCCTATGTACTGTAGCACCCTAGACCAAGTTACCAGTCCTTATAAGAACTTTTGTGGACCAAGCAGGTTGTGTGTTAGTGATTAGCAGACTGTACGTCAGTCCCTATACCAATGAAGGACTGCTGCAGTATAGGGCAGCGGTCAGCAGTAGTGCACCTCAACCCTATGTATTGTGGACCAATAACAGTCCTTATAGAATAGCAGACTGTACCTCACTCAACCCTATGTACTGTAGCACCCTAGACAGACCAAGTTAACAGTCCTGATAAAGAGCTTTGTGGAACAAGTGAGTTGTGAATGATTAGCAGACTGCAGCAGAAGGGCAGCAGTCAAGTATAATATTCTTTCTATTTTCCTGTCCCTATACAAACTGGCAAAACAGAGGAGACTGGAACGATAACTGGTTACTCGAATAGCACTTTTGTGGACCTGATAGTAACAGCTAATGATGATGATGATGACTAATCTGGCTGTCCCTAAAATAGCAGCACACAGCGCTCTGTCCCTTTCTCTAAACTGACAAAAGACACTCAGGCTGCTGCAACAATCAGTAGCACAGCAAACCTATATACACCTAACACCTATACCAGTCCTGAAAAGAACTTTTGTGTACCAAATAGCTAGCGATTTATCTCTCCCTACTCCACACAGCAACCTTTCCCTATAGTGACAGAAGAAAGAATGTAAAATGGCCGCCGGATTGGGTGTATTTATAGGTTAGGGGGAATGTCCAAGTGACCTTGTGCTGTAATGTCTCAATTGGCTGTCCTGTACCCCATGATGGATGTGTCATCAGGTCAAAGTTCTTTTACACAGTAAAAACACGGAAGTCCGCTGGGCGAATGGCGCCAATAGTCCGCCGAACTTGCGGACCGCGAACAGCCGAAATTCGCCGCGAGCCGACCGCCGGGCGAACTGTTCGGCCATCACTAGCAGGGAGCGCCATCAGGTGTTCTAGGAGCATAAATGACACCTCTAATTTCCTAACGACCTATTACATTTGTGAAGGCCCTGGAGCACCAGGACAAATGGAATTACCCATGAAATGACCCCATTTTGGAAAACAAACACCCCAAAGTATATTCTATGAAGCATTATGAGTCTTTTGAACAGTTAATTTTTTTACACAAGTCTTCAGAAAACGTGGAAAGAAAATACAATTTTTTATTTTTTTTTTACACAAAGTTGTCCATTGATAAGATATTTCTAACGCATAGCATGTATATAGCAAAAATGACACCCCAAAACACATTCTGCTACTCCTCCTGAGTATTGCGATACTACATGTGTGAGACTTTTACACAGCCTGGCCATATACAGAGGTCCAACATGGAAGTGGTACCTTCAGGCGTTCTAGGAGCATAAATGACACATCTCATTTCGTTCCTACCTATCACACTTTTGAAGGCCCTGGAGCACCAGGACAATGCAATTACCCACAAAATGACCCCATTTTGGAAAGCAAACACCTCAACGTGTATTCTATGAGGCATGGGCTGCAAATAGGTACTCGGGTACTCCGACGGGCTGGTGACAGGTACTCCGTTACTCCGACAGGCTGGTGACAGGTACTCTGTTACTCCGATGGGCTGATGTCAGGTACTTTGTTACTCTGACGGGCTGGTGATAGGTACTATGTTACTCTGACGGGCTGGTGACATATACTTGGGTACTCAGATGAACTGTGACAGGTACTCAGATGAACTGTGACAGGTACTCAGATGGGCTGTGACGGGTACTCGGGTACTCAGATGGGCTGTGACGGGTACTCGGGTACTCAGATGGGCTGTGACGGGTACTCGGGTACTCAGATGGGCTGTGACGGGTACTCGGGTACTCAGATGGGCTGTGACGGGTACTCAGATGGGCTGTGACAGGTACTCAGATGGGCTGTGACAGGTACTCAGATGGGCTGTGACAGGTACTCAGATGGGCTGTGACAGGTACTCAGATGGGCTGTGACAGGTACTCAGATGGGCTGTGACAGGTACTCAGATGGGCTGTGACAGGTACTCAGATGGGCTGTGACAGGTACTCGGGTACTCAGATGGACTGGGACAGGTACTCAGATGGACTGGGACAGGTACTCGGGTACTCGGATACTCAGATGGACTGGGACAGGTACTCGGGTACTCAGATGGACTGGGACAGGTACTCGGGTACTCAGATGGACTGGGACAGGTACTCAGATGGACTGGGACAGGTACTCAGATGGGCTGACAGGTGCTCAGGTACTCGGATACTCAGATGGACTGTGACAGGTACTCAGGTGGGCTGACAGGTGCTCAGGTACTCGGATACTCAGATGGACTGTGAAAAGGTACTCGGGTACTCAGATGGGCTGACAGGTACTCGGATGGGCTGTGACAGGTACTTGGGTACTCGGATGGGCTGCGACAGGTACTCGGATGGGCTGGGACAGGCACTCGGGTACTCTGATGGGCTGGGACAGGCACTCGGGTACTCGGATGGGCTGGGACAGGCACTCGGGTACTCGGATGGGCTGGGATAGGCACTCGGGTACTCGGATGGGCTGGGATAGGCACTCGGGTACTCGGATGGGCTGGGACAGGCACTCGGGTACTCGGATGGGCTGGGACAGGCACTCGGGTACTCGGATGGGCTGGGACAGGCACTCAGGTACTCGGATGGGCTGGGACAGGCACTCAGGTACTCGGATGGGCTGGGACAGGCACTCGGGTACTCGGATGGGCTGGGACAGGTACTCGGGTACTCGGATGGGCTGGGACAGGTACTCAGATAGGCTGTGATGGGTGATGACAGGTACTTTGATGGGTGGTGACAGGGCCTCTTTATTGGGGGGGGGGGGGGTAATCAGTGTAATTGGTGTGTACACTGGGCGGTAACGAGATGTTACCGCAATCTCCTCCTCACACACGATTGGTGTGTGAGGAGGAGAACCCCGGTAACATCTCGTTACCGCGGTTTGTTTACATTCTGTGACCAGCTGTGATTGGACACAGCCGGTCACGTGGTAAAGAGCCAATTTCAATGGTTCTTTACTGTGATCGGGGTTGGGCTGTGTCAGGGTGACAAGCCGCATCCCCGATCGGCGCTCTGCACGTGCCCTAGGCGCATGCACGAGCCCTCTAATGGCACAGTACATGTGACCGGCTGTGATTGGACACGGCCGGTCACATGTATGGGGGGGTGGATGGAGAAGAAAATCCCACAGATCGGGGGACACACAGTCCGAGGGACACATCTCATCCACGATCGCCGCGCTGCGGGCCCCCAGGAGCGGCGAAATACCAAGGCCGTCATATGACGTCCACCCAGGATGGGAGATCCCCATCTGTGGCCGGAATTTGACTATGGCCCGGTATTGAAGTGGTTAAGAACAAAATATAACAGCAGCAATACATTTACAGGTGCCATGCTTTATATTTAACATGTTATAATAAATCATAAATCAGTTATAAAAAAAAAAAAATTATATAATAAAGTTTATCCCCATTACAGATCACTGAGGATATTCATGAGCCCTGGTCTCATCCCATCAAAGTATTTGTTCTGACCGGGTGAAGTGTCTCCATGTATCATGTGAGATTTTTAGCTTGTCTTCTGTATTTAAAATACAGCCACATTAGTGGTTTATATTATAAAACATTGCTACATTCACTATAATATAACAGGTGATGAATCATATCATTGTTTGCTCTGTTGCCCCACCGCCTCTCCTCTTGCATCAGCCACGTCTCTAGGCACACGAACCGTCAGCCCATCAATAGCTTTTGTCATACAGACCTGGCAGCCAAGACGAGACCTGTAAAGTTATAACACACACCACAGAATAAATTTGGGGGAAAAAAATATTTTTTTCTTATACATTTGACCAACAATGTAAGGACCATTCTTCCCACCAATGTAAGGAGCATTCTTCCCACTGACCACCAATGTAAGGAGTATTCTTCCCACTGATCACCAAGGAGCATTCTTCCCACTGATCACCAATGTAAGGAACATTCTTCCCAATCTTTTTTTATTAGAAGTCTTGCAATCAATAAGCATAAAATCACTATATATATATATATATATATATATATATATATATATATATATATACACACACACACACACACACACATATACATACACACATATACACATACACATATATGAAAATAAATATAGCAAATCTGCTCTCAAAAAAAAAAAAAGGCTTTACAGCAAAAACAAATCCTATTACGACTCGCACCATTACACCAGACATCAAACTTGTGAGGTCAAGAAACAAACCCGCACCCATTATGCATGCAGCCCTTCTTCAAAAAGAAGATGCTAACCAACAAAAGCTAAGGGAGTGAAAGAAACAGAAAAAGAAAAAAGCTCCTCGCCCACAGATGGGCAGTTCACCAAAGGCAGGTCCGATATTCCTCCACGCCCTTATCCAGACTGCCCGAGGCTCCCTGCCCTTCTCAAGACCCCGAATTTTCCCAACCTCACCCAGAATATCATGCACCACCACCTCAACAGAAAGGACTTTCTTCCGCAGGGTAATCTGGCACCGTGCATTCCATGTGAAGTAACGTACAACTATACTAACTAAAAACAGTGTATCAAAATCCCAGCGAGTCGGCACTGCCCCATACACCCACTCCTCATAACTCATGCAATAGAAAAAGGGGATGCCTAGAGCCCTTCCCACCCTTTTATACACCTCTATGTTAAAGTGACACTGCAGCAAAAAGTGGTCCATAGACTCCACATTACCAACACACTCCGCTCTAGGACAATCCCGATCATCCACAGGGTGATGCTGCAAGTTCCCTCTCACATAGAGTCTTCTATGAAAAGCGAGCCAGGCTTGATCCCTAAACTTCAAGGGGATTCTTTCTAAATTGATTAAACGCAACCCCTCCCTCATTACAGAGCCTGGGCAATCCCTTAAGGCCAGTGACACACTGAAAGCAGAGCACAAAATCCTCCTGGGGAGGGACTTGATATCCTCCACTGTCACCTGCCACTGCCAAAGTATTTTCAGACACAGGGCAACATAAGGCGGGAGCTTGCCATGTCGGACTGTCAGACTTTTCACTGGCCCGCCATCTTCCCAGCATCGCATAAAAGGCCTAAAACAAGATTGAAAAATACCCACCCATCCCGGCGGGTTCTCTGCTAGCATGTTACCAAGATTGTACTTTAAAAACAGCAGAGAAAAGAAAACTATTGGGTTGACCATTCCTAGACCACCCTCCTGCCTACACAGGTAAGTTACATTGCATTTGATCAGGTTCAGCCTACTTCCCCATAACAGTTGGAAAAAACAGCTGTACACCCTTGCATAGAGAGATACTGGCAAGATACAGACGAAGCTGACACATAAAAAAAACATTGGGACCAGGTACGTTTTGATCAAGTCAACCCTCTCCCTCAAGGAAAGCTTCCATTTCTTCCAGCTTGCTACTTTGGCATTGGCACACACCAACCTGCATTCCCAATTTCGATGACCATAGTCACCAGGACCAAATTTGAGGCCCAACACTTTCATTTCCTGTTGGGACTCTGGGAAGGCATCTGGAAGTTCGAAGGTTTTCATCCTCCTCACCCATCCAGAAAATGTCACTCTTTTCATGGTTGACTTTAGAACCAGAAGCCTCCATGTACTGCTCTATCATAGAGACCACCTCCTGCGCCTCCTCCGTCCCAGAGACAATAACAGACACATCATCGGCATAGGCCACAACCTTCAAAGGCGGCACACCAGCAATGCCCAAAGGCACTCCACACAAAGATCCACTCTCTAGCCTTCTTATGAAGGGGTCAATTGCAAATACATATAAACAGGGGGCTCAGAGGACATCCCTGGCGCACACCAGAGCCAACCTCAAAAGGCCGTCCAACCCAACCATTAACCAGTGGAAAGCTCTCAGCCCCTCTATATAATGTCTTCAGCCAATCTATAAACCTACCCTGCAGGCCGTATCTACCAAGTAGCAAATACAGGTACTCATGATTGACTCTATCAAAAGCCTTCGCCTGATCCAATGCCAGCAAGTACTTTCTCCATCCAGCAGCCCTGCATCGTTCCAAAGCCTCCCAGACAGCTAAAACCGCTGAAAAGGTACTTCTACCTTGGACCGAGCAGTGCTGAGGACTGGACAACAAATCGCCTGCCACTGACGACAAGCGCCAAAAAAGAATCTTCGCCAAGATCTTTCTATCAACATTGAGAAGACTGATGGGGCGCCAGTTCTCAATCATTGAGGGGTGTTTACCTTTTGACAGAAGAATCACAGCGGATTGCCTCATTGGGGGAGGGAGTGAACCCTCTTCTAGACAGCTATTATAAACCTCTGCTAAAAAGGGAGCCAGAATGGACTTAAAACACTTGTAGAATTCAGTTGTCAACCCATCTGGCCCAGGCGATTTTTTGGTAGTCAGCTTCTCTATAGCATGAACTACCTCATCCACTGAGATTGGTTCTGTCAAATCCATCAAAGACAATGTACCACTTCCCAATCCTGGAGTAGAATCCAGAAAGCTTTTCATCTTGTCCCGACAAAGGTCCTTTCTTCCCAGAAGGTCTGCGTAATATGATCTGAAGATCTCCAGGATCCCTGATCTGGACTTCACAAGGGAACCCGTACTATCCCTCAGGAATATGACTGTCTTAACTGCTATGTCTTGCTTACAGTTCTGGTAAGGATCAGGCGAGTGATATTTTCCATAATCCCTCTCAAGAACCAAGGAGGCATCGTGGCCGTATTGACACTTTCTAAGGCCGCGTACACACGGGCGGATTGTCTGCCCAACTAAGTTCGTCAGACAATCCGACAGACAGTCCGTCCAACTTTTGAATGAACGGACTTGACCACACACGATGAACAGACAGTCCGCTGAAAGCTTGCGCGATGACGTGTACAGCACGTACGACGGGACTAGAAATACGACGTCCAATACACTGCAATGCAACCTTCGGCGTGTAAATCCTTTCGGAGCATGCGCCATACTTAGTCCGTCCAACTTGCCTACACACGAGCGGACTGTCCGCTGAAACCAAGTTTGGACAGACAAAATTACGGACATTCCGAAAGACTTAGTCCGCCAGACTGTCCGCTGAAAAAGTCAGCTGAAGCCCACACACGAGCGGATTGTCTGCTGAAACACGTTTCAGCGGACTAAGTTGGACAGACAGTCCGCCCGTGTGTACGCGGCCTTAGAAGAAACTTCACCTCAGAGATCTCCCCTGGATCTCCTCTATACGAGACAAGACGATCAAGCTTCCTCTGCAAATGCTGGTAGGCAATGTACATATCAAGCTTCTTCTTCTTACTTATGGCCTTGAAAAGTCCAAACTCCCATTGTTTCACAAGTTCCCACCACTCTGGAGCCCCTGGAAGACGTTACCTATAACGAAACGGCGTAGGGAGGAGCGACGTACTGACGTCACCGCGATCTACGCTGGACCCGGAAGCGACGGGCAGCGTTACTAAGCCGGCCGGCGAATTTGTTTGTTTTACAAAGCAAAGTTTTTTCTACTTGATGTACCGTATATACTCGAGTATAAGCCGAGATTTTCAGCCTCTTTTTTGAGGCTGAAAGTGCCCCCCTCGGCTTATACTCGAGTCACCGCTGTCTGACTGCCCGAACAGCGTGTCGAGCAGACAGACAGCGGCCATTCTACCTTTCAAAAGCCGCACCTCCGCCTCCGCCTGTGATAGGCGGAACACTCAATTTCCCAGCAGTCAGTGTTCCGCCTATCACGGACATCGGCTCATCCTCGGATGAGCCGATGTCCGTGATAGGCGGAACACTGACTGCTGGGAAATTGAGTGTTCCGCCTATCACAGGCGGAGGCGGAGGCGCGGCTTTTGAACAGGGGAATGGCCGCCAGGGCGCCGACGAAGAGCGGCGATCCTGGCATGGGACGACACGGAGGCTCGGGACGGGACGACACGGAGGCTCGGGACGGGACGACACGGAGGCTCGGGACGGGACGACACGGAGGCTCGGGACGGGACCGGACGGAGGCTCGGGACACAGGTAGGCTGGACACACAAGGCTGCACGGACACACACACACACACACACACAGGGATGGATGGATGGATGGACACACACACACACACACAGGGATGGATGGATGGATGGACACACACACACACACACACACACAGGGATGGATGGATGGATGGACGCACACACACACAGGGATGGATGGATGGACACACACACAGGGATGGATGGATGGACACACACACAGGGATGGATGGATGGACACACAGGGATGGACGGACACAGAGGGATGGACGGACACACACAGGGATGGACAGGCATATCTCACCCTCGGCTTATACACGAGTCAATAGGTTTCCCAGTTTTTTGGGGGTAAATTGGGGGCCTCGGCTTATACTCGGGTCGGCCTATACTCGAGTATATACGGTAAGTGCAATCTTTTTTATTATATTAAATTTCGTGACTATATCACACTATGGCGATTCCTTTCGTTATTATATGTGCTGGGCAATGAGCGGTGTGGCCGTAGGATTTTTCTAACCATTGGAATAAGCGGTGTGGCCGTAGGATTCTTCTAACCATTTGAACCAAGCGCTTAAAGAGGATACACCCTCCATGCAGTCCTGACTCAGAGGAAGCGTTTTTGATTTGGCGATATCTGGTCTCTGAGATGGGATCAGTGTAGCTGGTAAGCGGCAGTAGTGTTGGTGGTGGAAGTCCTCTTTTTTCCTGCAAACTCTGATGACACTTTTCCTATATCGGTGTGGTGTGTTTAAAACACGTTGGAGATTACAAGCAAAACATTTTTTGTTGATGGGATGATGGACTAATATTTGAACATTAGTATATGCATTTCCCTGTCTGCACTTTGTTAATATTTTTTGATTTCATGCTTTATTTATTCACTCATTTGCTTCACATAGCATTTATCGGATCAGTATAGCGCAGCTTATTTGGGAATAATTATTTGAATTGTGGGTATCTCACGGTTAAAGCTGCTGCTGCGTTTATAATTCACAATTTTATTTTATTTTTTTTGTTTCATTACTTCACATTAAGTTTACATAGGAACAGCGCTGTATTTTTTAGGTTTTTATACCATCAAATCAGCCTCTAGTATGGATTCGTTACGCAACAGGATCGTCACTGATTTTATCAGAAATCACCTTTGGCACCAAACCACTCCACTGCGGAAGGCCCTATATTGCTCCCAGAATAAATCCAGACCCTCAGGCTTTACAAAGGATAAATCAAACTCATAACTCCCCACTGGGCAAATCAAAGCAAATATATCCAAGGCTTTAACCACTTGCTTACTGGGCACTTAAACCACCCTCAGTCCCAGACCAATTTTCAGCTTTCAGCGCTGATGCACTTTGAATGACAATTGCGCGGGCATACAACACTGTACCCAAATGAAATTTTTATCATTTTTTTCCCACAAATAGAGCTTTCTTTTGGTGGTATTTAATTACAGCTCGGAGTTTTATTTTTTGCTAAACAAACAAAAAAAGATGCAAAAAAAAAAAATCATGTTTAATAGTTTGTTATAAAATTTTGCAAACGGGTCATTTTTCTCCTTCATTGAAGTGCGCTGATGAGGCGGCACTGATAGGCTGCACTGGTGGGCACTGATGGGCTGCATTGGTGGGCACTGATAGGCTGCATTGGTGGGCACTGATAGGCTGCACTGGTAGGCACTGATAGGCATAGTTAAGGCGGCACTAATAGGCACAGATAAGGCGGCACCGATGGGCACAGATAAGGCGGCACTGATGGGCAAAGATGGGCACAGATAAGATGGCACGGATGGGGGGCACAGATGGGTGGCACGGATGGGGGGCACGGATGGGCACTGATAGGTACCACTGATAGATGGGACTGATGGGCACAGATAGGTGGCACTGATAGGTGGCTCTGATAGGTGGCACTGCTGGGCACTGATAGATGACACTGATGGGCACGGATATGTGGCACTGGGGTGCAGCACCTTTGTTGAGGCAGATTGTGGGCACTGCTGGGTGGCACTGTGGGCACTGCTGGGTGGCACTGACGGGGGGCACTTACTTTTTATTAATGTGGCACTGACAGGGGGCAGGTGGGCACTGGCAGGGGGCAGGTGGGCACTAGCAGGGCTGGCCGTGATCGGGACTGATGTCCCGATCATGGCCGCCGGTGATCAGCTTTTTTTTTCTCCTCGCGCTGTCAGCGCGAGGAGGAATAATAGCCGATTACCGGCTCCGTTATATCACATGATCAGCTGTCATTGTCTGACAGCTGATCACGTGATAAGGGGTCGGGATCGACCCCTTGCACGGATCGGTGATCAGGCGAGTCTCATAGACTCGCCGATCACAGAGCGCGCCGCGCGTGCCCCTCAGGGGGCGCGCAGGCCGCTCGTGCACGGGACTATGTCAATAGACGTAGTCCCGGAAAAGGAGATCCGCGCTGTAGCCGTCATTCGGCTATAGCGCGGGTCTCAAGTGGTTAAACCCCATTTCCCAAACCAGCTCAGCCACCCTCTCCCTTACTGGTGGGGTCCCCTCCCCCTCCCACTTCAACTGAACCACATTCCTCCTCCTGTACCCACTACCCATTCCACCACCAAACCTCCCCAAATTGTGGCCACTAATATTTACGAAATTCCCTCCACCCTCCTTGGTGCGACCCCCCAAAACTGATGCATAACTCCCCATATTCCTCCCAGCAGAAGAGACATTTGTGTGTTTTGAACCAACTGACGCATTTCTAGCAGATATCGATTGTACAGATTTGGTCTGCACAATCAAGTCTTGCCTCTGAGCAGAGAGAGAGAAATGTCATTTTTATTTTTCCCAGCAGTATCAACCCCTTCACCACCACCCACAACATTCATTGTTTTATCATTACAGTCATTCTTAATACTTGCTGGTATATTCACACGTCCTGCAGTCTTCCCAACAGTGTCAGTTCCCACTGCTGTGCTGGTGGAATCTTCAGCTGGCCTGTTCTCTTCCATCAGGACAGAACTTTCTCCAGAGGACAGTGCAGGCTGGACTGACACATCCATGGCTTCCATTGCACATGGTGCAGTATGCTGACCCCGTCCCCCACCAACATCAATCAGCTCTGCTGGAACACAGGGAAGCTCAGGTGAGGCAATCTCATTGCAGGTGTCAGTCATACTGTGTAAAACTGCAGCAAACTTGGTAGTGGGACTACAGGTCTCAGCAAATGCAGGCTTAGTAACATCCCTGCTTAGGGTTGCCACCTGTCCGGTTTTGACCCGGACAGTCCGGGTTTGAACACATGTGCCCGGGTTTCCACCCGTCGGAAACCCGGGCACACATCAACCGTCCTATGGCAGCCAGATCTCTGGCTCCGACCGCAACAAACATCCATGATCATCCCAGGCCTGCTATCAATGTTCAGTTCACACTGCCTAAACATCGGTGCGCTCCGAGTCTGAGCCCAGCTCAGCAAAGGGCAGCAGCGGGTGTTCTGTGATTGGCCGAGTAGGCTGCAGGTCATGTGTGGGATGGACCGGATGGGGAACATGAAGGTCCCTGAATAATTAGTCTCAAGCCGTAGCTGCTGGTCACATGTGGATGCAGGGCTGCACTGTGTCTGGATCATCGCGACAGCCCTGCATGCTCCGGAGTCCTAACCCACCCTGTGTGTCTGTCTCCTGTCCGTCTCTCTCATCCGCTCTGTCAGCCCCCCCCCCCCCTCCTGTCTCTCTATCTGCCAGACTCCCTCCCCTCTCCTCTCTGCCAGACCCCCCCTCTCCTCTCTGCCAGACCCCCCCTCTCCTCTCTGCCAGACCCCCCCCTCTCCTGTCTGTCTCTCTGCCAGATCCCCTTCTCCTCTCTTATCTCTCTCTCCTCTCTGCTAGACCCCCCTCCCCTCGCTGCCAGTCGCCCCTCTCCTCTCTGCCAGACCCCCCTCTCCTCTCTGCTGGACCCCCCTGTCCTTTCTGCCAGACCCCCCTCTCCTGTCTCTCTCTGCCAGACCCCCCTCTCCTCTCTGCCAGACCCCCCTCTCCTGTCTGTGTGTGTCTCTCTCTCTCTGCCAGACCCCCCTCTCCTGCCTGTCTCTCTCTCTCTGCCAGACCCCCCTCTCCTCTCTGCCAGACCCCCCTCTCCCGTCTCTCTCTCTGCCAGACCCCCCTCTCCTCTCTGCCAGACCCCCCTCTCCTGTCTCTCTGCCAGACCCCCCTCTCCTGTCTCTCTGCCAGACCCCCTCTCCTGTCTCTCTGCCAGACCCCCCTCTCCTGCCTGTCTCTCTCTCTCTGCCAGACCCCCCTCTCCTCTTCTCCTCTCTGCCAGACCCCTCTCTCCCATCTCTCTCTCTGCCAGACCCCCCTCTCCTCTCTGCCAGACCCCCCTCTCCTCTCTGCCAGACCCCCCTCTCCCGTCTCTCTCTCTGCCAGACCCCCCTCTCCTCTCTGCCAGACCCCCCTCTCCTGTCTCTCTGCCAGACCCCCCTCTCCTGTCTCTCTGCCAGACCCCCTCTCCTGTCTCTCTGCCAGACCCCCCTCTCCTGCCTGTCTCTCTCTCTCTGCCAGACCCCCCTCTCCTCTTCTCCTCTCTGCCAGACCCCTCTCTCCCATCTCTCTCTCTGCCAGACCCCCCTCTCCTCTCTGCCAGACCCCCTCTCCTGTCTGTCTCTCTCTCTCTCTCTCTCTCCTCTCTGCCAGACCTCCCTCTCCTCTGCCAGACCCCCTCTCCTGTCTCTCTTTCTGCCAGACCGCCCTCTCCTGTCTGTCTGTCTCTCTCTCTCTCTCTCCTCTCTGCCAAACCCCCCTGTCCTCTCTGCCAGAGCCCCCTGTCCTGTCTCTCTCTCTGCCAGACCCCCCTCTCCTGTATCTCTCTCTCTGCCAGACCCCCCTCTCCTCTCTGCCAGACCCCCCTCTCCTCTCTCCTGTCTCTCTCTCTCCTCTCTGCCAGACCCCCCCTCTCCTGTCTCTCTCTCTGCCAGACCCCCCTCTCCTCTCTGCCAGACCCCCCTCTCCTCTCTGCCAGACCCCCCTCCCCTCTCTGCCAGACCCCCCTCCTCCCTGCCAGACCCCCCTCTCCTCTCTGCCAGACCCCCCTCTCCTCTCTGCCAGACCCCCCTCTCCTCTCTGCCAGACCCCCCTCTCCCGTCTCTCTCTCTGCCAGACCCCCCTCTCCTCTCTGCCAGACCCCCCTCTCCTGTCTCTCTGCCAGACCCCCCTCTCCTCTCTGCCAGACCCCCTCTCCTCTCTGCCAGACCCCCCTCTCCTGCCTGTCTCTCTCTCTCTCTGCCAGACCCCCCTCTCCTCTTCTCCTCTCTGCCAGACCCCTCTCTCCCATCTCTCTCTCTGCCAGACCCCCCTCTCCTCTCTGCCAGACCCCCTCTCCTGTCTGTCTGTCTCTCTCTCTCTCCTCTCTGCCAGACCTCCCTCTCCTGTCTCTCTCTCTGCCAGACCGCCCTCTCCTGTCTGTCTGTCTCTCTCTCTCTCTCCTCTCTGCCAAACCCCCCTGTCCTCTCTGCCAGACCCCCCTGTCCTGTCTCTCTCTCTGCCAGACCCCCCTCTCCTGTATCTCTCTCTCTGCCAGACCCCCCTCTCCTCTCTGCCAGACCCCCCTCTCCTCTCTCCTGTCTCTCTCTCTCTCTCCTCTCTGCCAGACCCCCCCTCTCCTGTCTCTCTCTCTGCCAGACCCCCCTCTCCTCTCTGCCAGACCCCCCTCCCCTCTCTGCCAGACCCCCATCCTCCCTGCCAGACCCCCCGCTCTCCTCTCTGCCAGACCCCCCCCCCTCTCCTCTCTGCCAGACCCCCCCCTCTCCTCTCTGCCAGACCCCCCCCCTCTCCGCCAGACCCCCTCCTCCTCTGTGCCAGACCCCCCCTCTCCTCTCTGCCAGACCCCCCCTCTCCTCTCTGCCAGACCCCCCCTCTCCTCTCTGCCAGACCCCCCCTCCTCCCTGCCAGACCCCCCCTCTCCTCTCTGCCAGACCCCCCCTCTCCTCCCTGCCAGACCCCCCTCTCCTCTCTGCCAGACCCCCCCCCCCCTCTCCTCCCTGCCAGACCCCCTCTCCTGTCTCTCTCTGCCAGACCCCCCTCTCCTGTCTCTCTCTCTGCAAGACCCCCCTCTCCTCTCTGCCAGACCCCCCTCTCCTGTCTGTCTGTCTCTCTCTCCTCTCTGCCAGACCCCCCTCTCCTCTCTGCCAGACCCCCCTCTCCTGTCTCTCTCTCTGCCAGACCCCCCTCTCCTCTCTGCCAGACCCCCCTCTCCTGTCTGTCTCTCTCTCCTCTCTGCCAGACCCCCCTCTCCTCTCTCTCTCTCTCTGCCAGACCCCCCTCTCCTCTCTCTCTCTCTGCCAGACCCCCCTCTCCTCTCTGCCAGACCCCCCTCTCCTGTCTCTCTCTCTGCCAGACCCCCCTCTCCTCTCTGCCAGACCCCCGTCTCCTGTCTCTCTCTCTGCCAGACCCGCCCTCCCCTCTCTGCCAGACCCCCCTTCCCCTCTCCTGTCTCTCTCTCTCCTCTCTGCCAGACCCCCCTCTCCTCTCTGCCAGACCCCCATCCCCTCTCTGCCAGACCCCCATCCCCTCTCTGCCAGACCCCCCTCTGCTGTCTCCCTCTCTGCCAGACCCCCCCTCTCCTCTCTGCCAGACCCCCCCTCTCCTCTCTGCCAGACCCCCCCTCTCCTCTCTGCCAGACCCCCCCTCCCCTCTCTGCCAGACCCCACCTCTCCTCTCTGCCAGACCCCACCTCTCCTCTCTGCCAGACCCCCCCTCTCCTCTCTGCCAGACCCCCCTCTCCTCTCTGCCAGACCCCCCTCCCCTCTCTGCCAGTCCTCTGCCAGACCCCCCTCTCCTCTCTGCCAGACCCCCTCTCCTCTCTGCCAGACCCCCTTCCCCTCTCTGCCAGACCCCCTTCCCCTCTCCTGTCTCTCTCTCCTCTCTGCCAGACCCCCCTCTCCTCTCTGCCGGACCCCCCTCTCTCCTGTATCTCTATCTCTCTCCTGCCCCTTTTTTACCTCCCTCCCCCCACCTCTTTCCCTCCTCAGGTGATGGGGGCCCTAATCATTTCTAACAGCAGCCTGTGAGTGAATGCTCCAGCTCCCACACTTCCTGGCTCGAAGCAGCTCTCGGTAAGGCGGTCTAATGGGGGTCTTTCAGGGCAGGGGACACTGATGTGGGGATCCCCGATCTATCAAGGGGGGGGCTTATGAGGGGAGAACCTTTGAATTGACCAGTGGATTGTCTATTTGAAGTGCCTGCTTTTAATTGAACCCATGTGAGTGTGATTTTAAACTTTTACGTTCATTAAACTAGCTTTACATTATTGCACTATGGGAAGTTTCTTTTGTCTCCTTGAGGTAATTCTGAGATAATAAGTGACTATCCTTTGCCTGTGAAGTTCTCATAAGAAGTGGCGTGGAGGAAATTTATCATCATTTATATACACTAAGCGCTTTTGCCTGACACGAGAGTGCTGGGCAATATCTCTGGTGAGTTTTTTAGACAAGGGGGACACGAGCACCAAGGGTGCGGTGGAGGCTTTTCACTTGATGGACACTTGGCTACAGATTATTTATTTACCAATTTTTTTGGACTATTGCCACCATTAGGACTACTGCTTTCCATTCATTTTCCTTGATTGAAGATCTATTGAATTCACTTTGGAATCACTCATTTTTTAGAGCACTATTTGTTTTTGTGTTCATTTTTTTATACTTTCACTTTGTCACTTATTCACAGCATTAATATTTGTTTGATTTATATAATATTGCATATTTCTTTTTTTGTTTGGTTTGTACTGCTATTTCATCAATATTGATTGTATTGTTGACCATTATTTTATGCACATTTTTTTCACGTGGGGTAATATAGCACATTGCTATTCAACAGTGTAAATTTTGTTTAGCGCCACTAGGTGTCTCTGTTTGCATTTCAAGTGATAGATTTGCTTTCTTTTCACCTTTTGATAGATATATTTAATTTTTTAAGTGGCAGCTGGAGGGAGGGAGTGGGAAAGCGCTGTGATGATACACTAATTGGTAGGTCTTTGAGAGTGTATCTTAAGTTGTTTATCAAGGGGGGGGACCAATATAAGGGAAGGGGAGTCTGAGCTAATGGGGGGGGAGTCTGTGGGAGGGGGGTTCTGACTGCTGTTGACCACTTAGAGACCCCCATTATATCAGCACCCTCCCCCTACTTGGAGACCTCTATTAGATAAAGGGAAACGCTCTTTATATAAGCACCCCTTTAGAGACCCACATTATGATATAAGGATCAGTGTGTCCTTATATCAACCCCCTTTTTAGAGACTGGTCTCCTCTCTGCCAGATCCCCCTCTCTTCTCTGCCAGACCCCCTCTATTCTCTGCCAGACCCCCCTCTCCTCTGAGACTGGTCTCTAAAGGGAATCTGATATAGGGGACCTTGATCTAAAAAAAAAAAAAAAACATGCAGTGCAACCTCCCCCTATAATTATGTAGCACAGGCTTAGTATTGCCTCTGTGATATATGCAGAATATTGCTCTCTGAAACATTGCATTGCATTTTCTGGCTAAACTGATAGCTGCAGGATTGAAGGCAGATTGGGTCCTGCTGTAGCTAAGAAAGAAGCCCACCCCTAACAACAAAAACAATGAAAGACAGGATTGGATAGCTACCCAGGAGAGCTGTGATTGGGGGAGAGAGAGGAGGACACAGGAGGAGAGACAGACTGGCATGGTGGCAGGCAGACAGAAGAAAGTATCCCATGTGTTTAACTCTTGAGCACTTCCAGAGCCTGTGACTCTCCTAAAGGAAGGTGGACACTTGAGAAGGGAGTTTGCAGTGTGTTATTCTGCCTGATTACTGAAGATGTGCTAACAGTGCAGAGAAATCTAGAGACCAATTTCAGTGCTGCAGCAATCATCATCATTATCCTGTTTGGAGGTTTCTGGCATGTGTTGCTCCCATCACCATCCAGTCAACTGAGACAGCAATCAATCTACCAATTGCTGGAAGGAAGATATATCAAGTGCATCTAATGGTGAAAGATCTTCTGCCATCCTTGTGTATGTGGATCTAGATGCTAGGTCCTATTTACTGTTAATGCAGCTTTATCTGAAGGTGGATCTCCACATCTGTTAATCTTTGTGACACTTTGTGAAGATACCCCTTTCCATTCTGTGGATTACAAATTTACTTCACAAAAGTCTGAGTACTCAAACAGGATTTAAAGGGCCCCAACGCTGGCAGACTCTGTGTGTGTTTGTGTGAATAGAATTCCCACTGGCCAGTGGTTAGCTAGAACCTACAAGACCTAGGTCGGATCTTATAGTCAGTAATATCACTTTTGGGAAACATTATTTTTTGTATTGTATTGTACAGTTTGTTCACTACTTGTTCAGTGCATTTCAGGCAAGGCCTCCCACTGGCGGTTAAAGTGAATGAACACAAATCCTGTTTTCCTTTACTGAGAAGTTGTAGTATATTATTGCACTTAATATTTGTATTCTGTTAATCAGTTTATCTCTTTTCAGGGCTTTTTTGCTAGTTCTAATAAAGCCCAGCTAAAAGTTTAAACTGTGTTTTGGTGTTACTGAGATCCTGGGGAGGGTGAGTCATCACTGGTGTGGGACAGAAGACCCGTATATTACAGTGGCCCTTGTGGGGGTGGCGCTACAATTCTATTCATTCAAATGTGAAAAAATTTAATTGTGAATGATGGTGGAAACCCCCCAGGATAATCCAAGTATCAATACACTCCAATCTTATTTAAACATACATATTGTTCAATTTCCACACACATACAATAGTGTATGAATAGTGGTGTAAATCCATTCCACAAGGTGCTGTGCTAATATCCAACGAATCTAACTCAAAAGGTGTTTATAAATTGGATATTAGCACATTGTGGAATGGATTTACACCATTATTCATACACTATTGTACAGTGCCTTGCGAAAGTATTCGACCCCCTTGAACTTTTCAACCTTTTGCCACATTTCAGGCTTCAAACATAAAGATATAAAATTAAAATTTTTTGTGAAGAATCACCAACAAGTGGGACACAATTGTGAAGTGGAATGAAATCTATTGGATAATTTAAACTTTTTTAGCAAATAAAAAACTGAAAAGTGATGCGTGCAAAATTATTCGGCCCCTTTACTTTCAGTGCAGCAAACTCACTCCAGAAGTTCAGCGAGGATCTCTGAATGATCCAATGTTGTCCTAAATGACTGATGGTGATAAATAGAATCCACCTATGTGTAATCAAGACTCTGTATAAATGCACCTGCTCTGTGATAGTCTCAGGGTTCTGTTGAAAGCGCAGAGAGCATCATGAAGACCAAGGAACACACCAGGCAGGTCCGTAATACTGTTGTGGAGAAGTTTAAAGCCGGATTTGGATACAAAAAGATTTCCCAAGATTTAAACATCCCAAGGAGCACTGTGCAAGCGATCATTTTGAAATGGAAGGAGTATCAGACCACTGCAAATCTACCAAGACCTGGCCGTCCCTCTAAACTTTCAGCTCAGACAAGGAGAAGACTGATCAGAGATGCAGCCAACAGGCCCATGATCACTGAACTGAAGAGAACTACAGCTGAGGTGGGAGAGTCTGTCCATAGGACAACAATCAGTCATACACTGCACAAATCAAATACAGGACCATTCTGGATTAAAACCTGTTGGAGTCTGCAAAAGACCTGAAACTGGGACGGAGATTTATCTTCCAACAAGACAATGATCCCAAACATACAGCAAAATCTACAAAGGAATGGTTCACAAATAAACGTATCCAGGTGTTAGAATGGCCAAGTCAAAGTCCAGACCTGAATCCAATCGAGAATCTGTGGAAAGAGCTGAAAACTGCTGTTCACAAACACTTTGGATCCAACCTCACTGAGCTCGAGCTGTTTTGCAAGGAAGAATGGGCAAGAATTTCAGTCTCTCGATGTGCAAAACTGATAGAGACATACCACAAGCGACTTGCAGCTGTAATCGCAGCAAAAGGGTGCTCTACAAAGTATTAATGCAAGGGGGCCGAATAATTTTGCACGCCCCACTTTTCATTTTTTTATTAGTTAAAAAAGTTTCAAAAATCCAATAAATTTCGTTCCACTTCACAATTGTGTCCCACTTGTTGGTGATTCTTCACAAAAAAAAAAAAAAATGTGATATCTTTATGTTTGAAGCCTGAAATTTGGCAAAAGGTTGAAAAGTTCAAGGGGGCCGAATACTTTCGCAAGGCACTGTATGTGTGTGGAAATGAACAATACGAATGTTTTTTTTTTTTAAAAGATTGGAGTGTATTAATACTTGGATTATCCTTGGGGGCTTCCACCATCATTCACAATTATTGAGGTTGTGCTGCATTTTTTTTCAATTTAAATTTTTTGGGGTCTCTAAGGGGAGGACTGATATAAAGGGATTCTGATCTAATGGGTTCCTCTATGGGGGTCCCTGTATTATATATATATATATATATATATATATATATATATATATATATATATACATACATACACACACATATTTACATAAATGAAAATAAATATAGCAAATCTGCTCTCAAAACAAAAAAATACTTTACAGCAAAAACTTAAATCCTATTACGATTTACACTAGACGTCAAACTTGTGAGGTTAAGAAACAAACCCGCACCCATTATGCATGCAGCCCTTGTTCAAAAATAAGATACTAACTAACAAAAGCTAAGGGAGTGAAAGAAACAGAAAAAGAAAAGGGCTCCTCACCCAGAGATGGGCAGTTCACCACAGGCAGGTCTGATATTCCTACACACCCTTATCCAGACTGCCCGAGACTCCCTGCCCTTCTCAAGACCCCGAATTTTCCCAACCTCACCCAGAATATCGTGCACCACCACCTCAACAGAAAGGACTTTCTTCCGCAGGGTAATCTGGCACCGTGCATTCCATGTGAAGTAACATACAACTATACTAACTAAAAACAGTGTATCCAAATCAAAATCCCAGCGAGTCGGTAATGCCCCATATACCCACTCCGCATAACTCATGCGATAGAAAAAGGGGATGCCTAGAGCCCTCCCCACCCTTTTATACACCTCTATGTTAAAGGGACACTGGAGCAAAAAAGTGGTCCATAGACTCCACTTTACAAACACACTCCGCTCTATGACAATCCCGATCATCCACAGGGCGATGCTTCAAGTTCCCTCTCACATAGAGCCTTCCATGGAAAGCGAGCCAGGCTTGATCCCTAAACTTCAAGGGGATTCTTTCTAAATTGATTAAACGCAACCCTTCCCTCATTACAGAGCCTGGGCAATCCCTTAAGGCCAGTGACACACTGAAAGCAGAGCCTAAAATCCTCTTCTCCAGAAGCTTCCTGGGGAGGGACTTGATATCCTCCACTGTCACCTGCCACTGCCGAAGTATTTTCAGACATGGGGCAACATAAGCCGGGAGCTTACCATGTCGGACTGTCAGACTTTTCACTGGCCCGCCATCTTCCCAGCATCGCAGAAAAGGCCTAAAACAAGATTGAAAAATACCCACCCATCCTGGCGGGTTCTCTGCTAGCATGTTACCAAGATTGTACTTTAAAAACAGCAGAGAAAAGAAAACTATTGGGTTGACCATTCCTAGGCCACCCTCCCACCTAGACAAGTAAGTTACATTGCGTTTGATCAGGTTCAGCCTACTTCCCCATAACAGTTGGAAAAAACAGCTGTACACCCTAGCATAGAGAGATACTAGCAAGATACAGACGAAGCTGGCATATAAAAAAATTGGGACCAGGTACGTTTTGATCAAGTCAACCCTCTCCCTCAAGGAGAGCTTCCATTTCTTCCAGCTTGCTACTTTGGCATTGGCACACACCAACCTGCTTTCCCAATTTCAATGACCATAGTCACCAGGACCAAATTTGATGCCCAACACTTTTATTTCCTGCTGGGGCTCTGGGAAGGCACCCGGAGGTTCGAAGCTTACACCCTCCTCACCCATCCAGAAAACGTCACTCTTTTCATGGTTGACTTTAGAACCAGAAGCCTCCGTCCAATGCTATATCATAGAGACCACTTCCTGCGCCTCCTCCGTTCCAGAGACAATAACAGACACATCATCGGCATAGGCCACGACCTTCAAAGGTGTCACACCAGCAATGCCCAAAGGCACTCCACACAAAGATCCACTCTCTAGCCTTCTTATGAAGGGGTCGATTGCAAATACATATAACAGGGGGCTAAGAGGACATCCCTGGCGCACACCAGAGCCAACCTCAAAAGGCCGTCCAACCCAACCATTAACCAGTGGGAAGCTCTCAGCCCCTCTATATAATGTATTCAGCCAATCTATAAACCTCCCCTGCAGGCCGTATCTACCAAGTAGCAAATACAGGTACTCATAATTGACTCTATCAAAAGCCTTTGCCTGATCCAATGCCAGCAAGTACTTTCTCCATCCAGCAGCCCTGCATCGTTTCAAAGCCTCCCAGACAGCTAAAACCGCTGAAAAGGTACTTCTTCCCTGGACTGAGCAGTGCTGATGACTGGACAACAAATCGCCTGCCACTGACGACAAGCGCCAAAAAATAATTTTTGCCAAGATCTTTCTATCAACATTGAGAAGACTGATGGGGCGCCAGTTCTCAATCATTGAGGGGTCTTTACCTGTTATAAACCTCTGCTAAAAAGGGAGCCAGAATGGACTTAAAACACTTGTAGAATTCAGTTGTCAACCCATCTGGCCCAGGCGATTTTTTTGGTAGCCAGCTTCTCTATAGCATGAACTACCTCATCCACTGAAATTGGTTCTGCAAAATCCATCAAAGACAATGTACCACTTCCCAATCCTGGAGTAGAATCCAGAAAGCTTTCGATCTTGTCCCGACAAAGGTCCTTTCTTCCCAGAAGGTCTGCGTAATATGATCTGAAGATCTCCAGGATCCCTGATCTGGACTTTACCAGGGAACCTGTACTATCCCTCAGGCCTATGAACGTCTTAACTGCTATGCCTTGCTTACAGTTCTGGTAAGGATCAGGCGAGTGATATTTTCCATAATCCCTCTCCAGAACCAAGGAGGCATGCCGGTCATATTGACACTTTCTAAGAAGAAACTTCACCTCAGAGATCTCCCCTGGATCTCCTCTATATGAGACAAGACGATCAAGCTTCCTCTGCAAATGCTGGTAGGCAATGTACATACCAAGCTGCTTCTTCTTACTTATGGCTTTGAAAAGTCCAATCATCCTTTGTTTCCCAAGTTCCCACCACTCTGACTTACTGCTGCAAAAGTCCAGAATAGAAACCTGTGCCTGAAAAAAATCCTCAAAGGATTGTCTTACCTCTAAATCTTCCAGGAGAGCCAAATTCAGTTTCCAGGTACTCCTTCCCCTGGGTGGAGTGTCCGAGGCATTCAGAGTCACAGACAGCATACAGTGGTCAGAGAACTCCACCGCCCTCAACTCAGGAGCTGAGAAAGCAGAGTTCTCCTTTAAAAAAAAAAACCTATCTGTCCTACTCTATTCCCTCTCTGAAATGTGAATCCCGTGCTGCCAGGGCAGTGCTTAATATGCACATCTATCAGGCCTGCTTGTCTCACCATATCTCTAAGAAAAACGCTATCGTACGCCAGCCTATCTATGGAGCCTCTCCTGCCTTCAGGCCTAATTATGGTGTTAAAATCACCTCCAAAGACAACCTGCTGGGATGTAAAAGGGAAGGGCTTGATCTCTGTGAGGAGGCATTTCCTGCCCCATCTTGACTGCGGTCCATAGATATTGATCAGACGCAGGTCCTGCCCCCAACAGAGACGTCCATGACCATCCATCTCCCAATCTCTACCTCAATTACCCGCCGACACATTACCATATCGGTTTTAAAAAGGGCCGCAACTCCGCTGCAGGGCTCAGTTGCAAGAGACCAAAAGGAGGGACCGCATCTCCACTCCCTTTTTGCTAGATGGACATCGGCCAAAATATTGAGCCAGGTCTCTTGCAAAAATAAAATCTCGAAATCAAACTCGCTGAGCAAAAATAGGGCAATATCACGAGCTCTTGCAGATTTAATGCTGGTGACATTAATGGTCGCCACCTTTATCGGAGTGGGAACTGCCATCAGGATGATTGGGGTAGTCGTTTCTTAACCTTTGCCACACTCTTATCACCAGAAACAGCTCTCTTCAAACTATGTGACTCCCCCTCATCCATGGATGATAAAGAGAAGGATATATCAGACATCCCATCACCTGACAAAACTGCAAAAGTATTACCAAGAGGAACCCCTCCTGGGTCCGACTCTGAGGAAGAAATTACCACTTTACTTGTCTTCCTCTTCTTCTCCCTCCCCTCTTCATCCGAATCCCCCTCAACAGAGGGTGAGACATGGGATATGGACACCCTTCCATCAGCCCCACCCCCATCCAGCACCCCCACATTCCCCTGACCACGTTTGCGCTGCTGAGGGACAGGGACTGGAGGCTGAGTGGGAAGATCCACTAAATCTGCCCCCCCAGCAGCTTCCGCTAGTCTGGAGGATCTACGTATAGCAGGACCAGGGACCACCACATGGGGGACAGACTCAGGGACCACGTCACTAGGGGAAACAGAATCCGAAACGACAGATGGAACAGACACAAGAGGGACAGACTCAGGGGCCACATTACCAGGGGAAACATAACCTGAAACAGATATAACAGACACAGGAGGGACAAACTCAGGGGCCACATTACCAGGGGAAACAGAATCCAAAACAACAGATGCAACAGACACAGGAGGGACAAACTCAGGGGCCACATTACCAGGGGAAACAGAATCCAAAACAACAGATGCAACAGACACAGGAGGGACAACAACAGTTACAGCGGCCTCATCCTCCTTATCTAGCCTCTGCAGCTCAGCCTCCAATCCTGGCAAGTTATGTAATGCCTCCGGGCACTTACTATAAGGATGACCGAGCTTTTGGCACAAATTTCACCGAATTTGGGTACAATCCTTTGCCAAATGGTCCAGATCCTGGCATAGCGAACACTTCTTAAGGGTGCAGGTAGATGCAAAATGGCCTTTTTCACCACATTTATTACAGACTTTGGGCTGACCCTGGTAGAATATAGTCAGCCGATCTCTCCCCAGAAAAGCTGAACAGGGCAGATGTTGGACTACATTTCCCAGCATCCCCAATTTTTGTGACACTGTCCAGACCCCTGTCCATATCCCATATTCATCCAGGACCTTCCGCAGTCTAGTGAGGACCTCACCATATCGGCGCAGCCATACTATTAAATCAGCCTCTGGTATGGATTCGTTGCACACCAGGATCGTCATTGATTTTATCAGAGGCTGCCTGGAAATCACCTTTGGCACCAAACCACTCCACTGCGGAAGGCCCTTGCACCTCCTATATTGCTCCCAGAATAAATACATACCCTCAGGTTTTACAAAGGACAAATCAAACTCATAACTCCCCACTGGGCAAATCAAAGCAAATATATCCAAGGCTTTAAACCCCATTTCCAAAACCAGCTCAGCCACCCTCCCCCTTACTGGTGGGGTCCCCTCCCCCTTCAACTGAACCACATTTCTCCTCCGTTACCCACTACCCATTCCACCACCAAACCTCCCCAAATTGGGACCACTAACATTTGCAACATTCCCACCCTCCATTTGTGACCACCCTACATTTGCAACAGACCCACCCTCCTTGGTGCGACTCCCCAAAACTGATGCATAACTCCCCACTTTCTTCCCAGCAGAAAAAAACATTTGTGTGTTTTGAGCCATCAGACACATTTCTAGCAGATATCGATTATACAGATTTGATCTGCACAATTGATGAGCCTTTCCTCTGCTGAGCAGAGGGAGGAATGTCATTTTTATTTTGCCCAGCAATATTAACCCCTTCACCACCACCCACCACATTCACTGCCTTATCAATATTATTGCTGTCATTATTTTCTGGCACATTCATAGTTCCTGCCGTGTCCATACTCACTGCTGTCCCCATACACACGTCACCTCCCGGCAGACTCTTCTCCTCCATCAGGACAGGATTTTCAGATAAGAGTGAATCTTGTTCTAATACAGCAACAGGTGAATCATTGCAGGAAACTTCCATGGCTGTCTCCACTTCACATGCTGCACTGTGCTGATCCCTTCCCCCACCTACATCAATCAGCCCAGGTGAAGGTGAAACAGGCTCTCTGGAGCTGGCAGCCATCTTGCTTGTAGAGCTACAGGTCCCAGCAGTAGCAGCAAAATCCAGGCGTGGGGTGTATGATGTAGATCCGTCCACATTGGTCTGGTGGGCTGATGACACCTCTGCCAGGGGTTTTCTCTCCATGTCTGTAGAAGGTTTCTCCATAGCAGAAACTCCAACAGGCAGCTGTTTGCAGAGCTCCTTCCCTCTCTATTCCTCAGCTGGGACACCATCCACTACAGCAGGTGGGGCAGACATGCTGGAAGGAGGCAGTACAGCACACTGGGATCCCTCCCCCAGTGCTGGCTCTGCTGGTCTGTAATCCCTCCGCTCATCCTCAGGGACCTCCGATGGTTCACCAACAGACCTGTCTGCCCTTAGGGGTGACTCCATCTGTTGGATGAACTGAAGGGTGCCATGTTCACTCTCAACCCCCTGGCTGGTTGCCGCTGGCGATTCCCCAGCCTGACATGGGGGGGAGAGGTGCAGGGACAGATGAAGCCGGGTTGCCTATTACCTGCGGCTGCTGATCCAGAGAACTCAGCGATGTCTGGCTGGAAAATCTTTTCTCATTTTTAAATTTTTCTGCAAAAGCTCCGCTTCTGTCTTTCAATTTCTCCAAAAATAAAGATTGCTTCTTTACCTCCTCCTCCAGCTGCTGTAACTCTGGCTTCATGGCCAAACGGTTCTTACTCCAGGCCTGGAAATACTTGGTCCTGAGGTTTTAATGTTCAGCTTTTAAACATTTAAGCTTCTCCTCAGCCCTTCCGATTGCCCGAAAACAGTCAACAATCTTCTGTCTGTAGGCATCCACGTTCTCACCAGGGCCTGGACCCACACTCAGATCCTCCACCTCCTCCTCCTCACTAGGCCCCGTATCATCAGGGGAATCCCTCCCAGGGCCTCCCCCAGGATCAGGCATTATTCCTGGGCCGAGCTAGCAGGCAAGGCCCAGGCTTGAAAAAAAGGGTGGTTCTCATAGAACTCTTTGGGCAGCTGTGTGAAGTTGGCACCCCATGTTTGTAAAACCTGAATAAAAATATACCATTCGTTTGTGCCGCGTTTGTGCTGATTTGTGCCGCAAAAATTAGCGTTTGTGCCGGTTCGGTTTCTGAGATATTAAACATTCAATTTAATGCAAGCTCTGCCCACTTTGCACCCTACGTTGCTGAATTTGAAAAACAAATGCACCATTCGTTTGTGCCACGTTTGTGCTGGTTTGTGCTTCAAAAATAAACGTTTGTACCGCTTTGGTTTGCGGAGATATTGTGCATAACGCACAATATCTCCGCAAACCAAAGCAAAAAGTTGCTGAAACCCCACCCACTTTGCACCCCACGTTACCAAATTTGAAAAACAAACGCGCCATTCGTTTGTGCCGCGTTTGTGCTGCAAGAATAAATGTTTGTGCTGCTTTGGTTGCGGAAATATTGTGTGTTATATGTTGTGAAACCCCGCCCACTTTGCACCCCACATTACCGAATTTGAAAAACAAACACGCCATTCCTTTGTGCCGCGTTTGTGCTGGTTTGTGCTGCAAAAATAAACGTTTGTGCCGCTTTGGTTGCGGAGATATTGTGCGTTATAGTTGCTGAAACCCCACCCACTTTGCACCCCACGTTGCTGAATTTGAAAAACAAACGCGCCATTCGTTTGTGCCGCATTTGTGCTGGTTTGTGCTGCAAAAATAAATATTTGTGGCGCTTTGGTTGCGGAGATATTGTGCGTTATATGTTGTGAAACCCAGCCCACTTTGCACCCCACATTACTGAATTTGAAAAACAAACGCGCCATTCGTTTGTGCCGCGTTTGTGCTGATTTGTGCTGCAAAAATAAACGTTTCTGCCGCTTTGGTTGTGGAGATATTGTGTGTTATAGTTGCTGAAACCCCACCCACTTTGCACCCCACATTGCTGAATTTGAAAAACAAATGCGCCATTCGTTTGTGCCGCATTTGTGCTGGTTTGTGCTGCAAAAATAAACGTTTGTGCCGCTTTGGTTGCGGAGATATTGTGCGTTATAGTTGCTGAAACCCCACCCACTTTGCACCCCACATTACCGAATTTGAAAAACAAACGCGCCATTCCTTTGTGCCGCGTTTGTGCTGGTTTGTGCTGCAAAAATAAACGTTTGTGCCGCTTTGGTTGCGGAGATATTGTGTGTTATAGTTGCTGAAACCCCACCCACTTTGCACCCCACGTTGCTGAATTTGAAAAACAAACGCGCCATTCGTTTGTGCCGCATTTGTGCTGGTTTGTGCTGCAAAAATAAACGTTTGTGCCGCTTTGGTTGCAGAGATATTGTGCGTTATAGTTTCTGAAACCCTGCCCACTTTGCACCCCACATTACTGAATTTGAAAAACAAACGTGCCATTCGTTTGTGCCGCGTTTGTGCTGATTTGTGCTGCAAAAATAAACGTTTCTGCCGCTTTGGTTGTGGAGATAGTGTGTTATAGTTGCTGAAACCCCACCCACTTTGCACCCCACGTTGCTGAATTTGAAAAACAAACGCGCCATTCGTTTGTGCCGCGTTTGTGCTGCAAAAATAAACGTTTGTGCTGCTTTGGTTGCGGAGATATTGTGCGTTATAGTTGCTGAAACCCCACCCACTTTTCACCCCACGTTGCTGAATTTGAAAAACAAACGCGCCATTCGTTTGTGCTGGTTTGTTCTGCAAAAATAAACGTTTGTGCCGCTTTGGTTGTGGAGATATTGTGTGTTATATGTTGTGAAACCACATTGACTTTACACCTTGTTACTACATCTTACATACAGAACTTACAGAACCTATACTCAGCTTGGGTTTCCTTAATGTAAAGCTCCTCCCACTGTGCCGAGCACTGCACTTCATACTGTACCCTGGAAAAGGCAGCATTGGAGCTCAAACAACTTTTTGCTTGATGGTTTCATTCTAGCTCAGGGAATCCAGGGTAAATTAATTTTTAACATCTTTAATTTTACTTATTATTAATAATTATGCAATGTATTCAATTGCAATGAAAATAATACATTTGGAATAGGTGATCGTGTGTTTGCTGTGTGTATACAAAATATTTTTTTTGCAATACTAGCACATCAAGTTCAACCTAATATAGTGGTCAGGTGTCAACACTAGTTGTGTTAATAACTGATGTCCCTATGTACTGTATACATCCTTTGTTCAGGGGTAGCCAGAATGTGAAATCATTGTTGTAACATACAGAAATGCTTTAAACTAGGGATGAGCCGAACACCCCCCGGTTCGGTTCGCATCAGAACTTTCGAACGGACCGCAAATTCGTACGAACGTTAGAACCCCATTGAAGTCTATGGGACTCGAACGTTCGAAATAAAAAGTGCTAATTTTAATGGCTAATATGCAAGATACTGTCCTAAGAAGGGTTTGGGGACCTGGCTCCTGCCCCAGGGGACATGGGTCAATGCCTAAAATGTTTTTAAAAATGGCCGTTTTGGCGAGAGCACTGATTTTAATGACGATTAAAGAGAAAAAAAAGTGAAATATTCCTTTAAATATCGTGCCTGGGGGGTGTCTATAGTATGCCTGTGAAGTGCCACGTGTTTCCCGTGTTTAGAACAGTCCCTGCACAAAATGACATTTAACGGAAATAACGTCATTTAAAACTGCTTGCGGTTTTAATGTTATATCTGGTTCCGGAAATATGGATGAAAATCATTGAGAAAAATGACATGGGTAGCCCCCCCTGCCCATTACCAGCCCCTTTGGGTCTTGTAAGGATATTAAGGGGAACCCCGTACCCATATTAAAATTGGGCCTTAGGCACTGGTGCCACGACACTACAACCTCTCCCATATACTCTAGTTGTGGTGCAGGAATGAGCCCTGCTGAAAAGCACTGCATCAAAAATTTTAATTAAATGCCCCTGTTAAACAGGGGCTGAAAAATTGGGCTGGTGGCATCACCCAGAACCAAAAATGTTCTTCCAACATATCAGCGGAGGAGGAAGAGGATAGACAATCAACATAACAGGACAGTCACTCAGCATCAGCATGGGCAGTCTTGAAGGGATGTGTAATTTAAAAAAAAAATATTCGGTTACATCAGCTTCAGGTGCTTGGTAGCTGTGGGTGATCCAAGACTGATTCATCTTGATGAAGGTCAGTCGATCAACTGAGTCGGTGGACAGGCGCACCCCAGCGATCGGTAACAAAGCCACCAGCAGCACTGAAGGTGCGTTCCGAAAGAATGCTGGATGCAGGACAGGCCAGTAGCTCAATTGCATACTGTGCAAGCTCTGGCCAGTGATCCATCTTCAAGACCCAGTAAGCCAGAGGATTTTCAGTGGGAAAGGTGTCCGAGTCTGACCTTGGCCCTATGTATTCCTGCACCATGTAAATCAGACGCTGGCGATGGTTGCTGGAACCGATCATACCTTGGGGCTGTGGACTAAAAAATTGTCTGAACGCACCTTCTCCACCGCTCCTTCTGACCGATGCCTTAGCAACACGTTGTCCAGGAGTTTGTAACCTCCCAGTCTCTGGGAACGCGTTGCACAGACCTTTCTGCAAGGCCTCCCCGGAGATGTATCATCCTCTGCGACGGCAAGATAAGGTCGGCAACTTTACCCTTGTACCGTGGATCAAGGAGAGTGGCCAGCCAGTAATGGTCCCTCTCCTTAATCCGAAGAATACAAGGATCCTTCCGCAGGCTTTGCAGGATCAGGGAGGCCATGCAGCGTAGGTTAGCTGAGGCATTCGGTCCGGAGTCCTCTGGGTCACTAAGAACAACGTGATCCGCAGCTACCTCCTCCCAGCCACGTACAAGTCCACGGGTTTCTTGGGACTGTAAATCATCCCTACAAGACTGCTGCTGCTGCTGATGCTGAGTGCCAGCCTCCACCTCCATGCTGACACAATCATCCTCCTCCTCCTCTTCCTCCTCCTCTTCCTATGTGATGGGTGGCACAGCAGGAACACTGTCTGGATAAAGGGTGCCTTGAGAGGCAAGGAAGTCCTCCTCTTCCTGCCTCTGTTCTGCCTCAAGTGCCCTGTCCATTATTCCACGCAGCGTATGCTCCAAGAGGTGGACAAGAGGTACAGTGTCACTGATGCATGCACTGTCACTGCTCACCATCCTTGTGGCCTCCTCAAACGGTGACAGGACAGTGCATGCATCCCTGATCATGCCCCACTGGCGTGGTGAGAAAAAACCGAGCTCCCCTGACCCTGTCCTGGTGCCGTAGTCGCACAGGTACTCATTGATGGCCCTCTGCTGCGTGTGCAGCCGCTGCAGCATGGCCAATGTTGAGTTCCACCTGGTGGGCATGTCACATATAAGGCGGTTCTTGGGCAGGTTGAACTCCTTTTGGAGCTCAGCCAGCTGAGCACAGGCATTAAATGATTGGCGGAAATGCACACAGACTTTCCTGGCCTGCTTCAGGACATCCTGTAAGCCCGGGTACCTGCCCAAGAACCGCTGCACCACCAGGTTAAGGACATAAGCCACACAGGGCACATGGGTCAGTTGTCCCTGTCGGAGGGCGGAGAGGAGGTTGGTGCCTTTGTCGCAAACCACCATTCCTGGCTTAAGCTGGCGTGGCATCAACCACCTCTCGGCCTGCCCCTGTAGAGCTGACAAAACATCTGCCCCAGTGTGGCTCCTGTCCCCCAAACAAACCAGCGCAAGCACGGCATGGCATCGTTTTGCCTGCATACTTGCGTAGCCCCTGGAACGCCTACGGAGCACTGCTGGTTCTGAGGACAGAGCACTGGAAGAGGCCATGGAGGAAGAAGAAGAAGAGGAGGGGGTGGAGGAGAGAGGTGTGTCACAACCAATAGTAGCATTTTGGAGGCGTGGTGGCGGAACAACCTCCAACACTACTGCACCTTGTCCTGCATCCTTCCCAGCTGCCAGAAGAGTGACCCAATGGGCCGTGAAAGACAGGTAACGTCCCTGTCCATGCCTGCTGGACCATGAGTCAGCGGTAATATGCACCTTACCACTGACCGCCCTGTCCAACGAGGCAAGGACATTGCCTTCCACATGCCGGTAGAGAGCCGGAATCACCTTCCGTGAGAAAAAGTGGCGTTTGGGGACCTGCCACTGAGGAACCGCACATTGTACAAACTCACAATTTAGCTAAGCTAGCATTCAACCGCTGGGCATGTGGGTGGCTGGGAGTGAACTTCTTTCGACGGTCCAGCAGCTGGGGCAGGGACATTTGCCTGCTATAATCGGACATGGCTAGCAGAGTGCCCGGAAGCACTTGGCTGTGACACACCTAATTCTAGGCAGTTCAACATATGTCTGGTCAAGCATGTGGTGCCCAAGCAGCTGATATTTTGGCCACGCGAGATACGCTTGAGATATATGTTGCAAATAGCAGCGGTGCGATCTGATGCACTCGTCTCAAAAAAGGCCCACCACCAAAGAACTTTTAGAATAACGCGCAGAGGCAGCACCCTGCACAGGCGGAGCTCTGCGGTGTGATTCAGTCGGTGTGCTGCCCCTAAGCTGGCCCCCGGAGGGCATCCTGCCTCGTTGGACATGTGCCTCCTCCTCCTCTCTCCTACCAGGCCCCCACGTGGAGTCAGTGCCCTCATCATCCCCTCCCTCTTCATCGCTGGAGCAAACCTGGCAGTATGCTGCAGCTTGTGGAGCATGACTGCCAGATTGCTGTCCTTCTTGAGCATTCCCTCTCTCTGCGCTCACGCTACTGCCTTCCTCTAGCTGAGTATCATCATCAGAGCCTATAAAACACTGGGCATCCTCCTGGAGCATGTACCCAACACTGTGCTCAAAGAGTTCAGGAGACTCCTCAGGAGGACGTGGTGGGTCTAGGGAAGGAGTCACTGATGATGACATTGAGAGGAAGGAAGACGATGCGTTGGCAGCTGCTTTGCTAGTACCCTGAGCCTGGGTGAGAGAGGATGAGGAGGATGAAGAGGGCTTGGTCATCCACTCTACTAAGTCTTCGACATGTTGTGGCTCAACATGTCCAGCTGCCGAAAAGAAGGACAAGCGTGTCCCATGGCCACATGCTGATGTTGACGATGCACCCAGTCCACGACCAGCACTGTTGTCTCTAGACACAGAGCCTGCTTGCCCTCTTGTATTGGCTCGTGCCTGTCTGCCTCTCCTTGTTGGCCTTCCTGCCTGTGGCCAATCATGGCTCTCCTTGCTGCCGGCGCTGTGATTGGCCAAGCATGCGGGGTCACAGTGCATGCTTGGCCAATCATGAGCCAGCAATGCACTGCGATGGCGCAGTGCATTGTGGGCCGTGAGCGCCACACAAATTTGGTGCAAACGGCCCATAACGTTCTGTATTCGCCGAACGGACGAACAGCCAATGTTCGAGTTGAACGTATGTTCGACTCGAACACGAAGCTCATCCCTAGTGAACAGTGTAGTGGACAGTATAGTGTAGTGATCAGTGTAGTGGTCAGTATAGTGTAGCGGACAGTATAGTGGTCCGTGTAGTGGACAGTATAGTATAGTTGACAGTATAGTGGTCAGTGTAGTGGACAGTATAGTAGTCAGTGTAGTGGTCAGTGTAGTGGACAGTGTAGTGGTCAGTGTAGAGTAGTGGACTGTATAGTGGTCAGTATAGTATAGTGGTCAGTATAGTTCTCAGTGTAGTGGACAGTATAGTATAGTATAGTGGTCAGTGTAGTGTGTAATGGTCAGTAAAGGAATTAATCAAGTAGATTAGTGTAGTGGTCAGTATAGGAATCAGGTAGGTCACTGCTATTGTATTTGAAGGGACTCGGGGAGTGCTAAAAGTCTGCAGGTTTGGGGGCGCAAATTACTTGCCTTGACCCGGGTGCTGACAACCCATGCTACTCCACTGCCGCCCAGTAGATGGCTCACTGCGGGTCAATCAACCAGGGACAGTGGGGAGACAGACGACTGACCAGCTGGGATCAGGAAACTGGGTAGGTAGCAGGTGGATAGCAGCACGTAACAGACCAATAAGCAGCTACCATGGTGGGGGCACAGATCAGCTTTAACACGGAAATCCAGGCTCACTTAGCATATTCGCTCGGGGGGAATGCCTAGGAGCTCACAGCATCACGCTGCTGCTTGGTGCCATGTAGTAACTCCGCCCCTCCGTCATCTGCACTTCTTTCTGATGAATATGTGCAGCTGGAAATATCCCCTACTTTGAGACATATGAAGGGTGGTACAGAGGATTCACTTGGCGGAACAAATCAAATCTCTGCACTGTATCTCCCACCTGCAAGCTTAGTTCTTAATTTTTTTTGCTTGAAAGTTGTAGATGGCCACTCCGAACCTCTCTCTCCTGCTGGAGTGCTGTTTTTCTTGGTTAACGTCTGGTTTAAACTTATGTTAAAAGATAACTATGGCCCAACCTTTTTTGGTCTTAGTTCTCTTTTTGTTCACAAGGTGACATATAGTATGTTCTCCTGTGACAAAAAAACTCATGTGCATGTGGCGGGCCATTGCCCACTATATCCTGCCAGTGCAGATCCATGCTGCAGCCGGAACAGATCCTGACAATACTGTCGAGATCCACCCTGCCACCTGATTGACAACCGCTCTGGCTCACTAGAGCCAGTCTGCCTCACTAGAGCCAAAGCCATCTGTGCCTGCCCCCTCCCTGTCTGTTCTTCCATTCAGCACTAGAGAATCAGAAAGGGGGGATCCCTGTGGGGGTGGCAAAACTATGCATATGAAGTAAAACATGTATAATATCCACCAAATCTGCACAAGCCATTAACAAATAAATCTAGTTGTATGTATGATTTAATAACGAGGTGCTAAGTTGTTGTGGTTGACAATATATACTGCTCAATATCTCTGCAACTATACCAGCAAAAATCCGGCAGAAGCAAATGGTGTGTTTGTTTTTTTAAGATTCAGCAACGTGGGGTGCAAAGTGGGCGGGGTTTCAGCAACTATAAACACACAATATCTCCGCAACCAAAGCGGCACAAACGTTTATTTTTCCAGCACAAACCAGCACAAACACGGCACAAACAAATGGCGCATTTGTTTTTCAAATTCGGTAACATGGGGTGCAAAGTGGGCGGGGTTTCAGCAACCATAACGCACAATATCTCCGCAACCAAAGCGGCACAAACGTTTATTTTTGCAGCACAAACCAGCACAAATGCGGCACAAACGAATGGCGCGTTTGTTTTTCAAATTCAGCAACGTGGGGTGCAAAGTGGGTGGGGTTTCAGCAACTATAACACACAATATCTCCACAACCAAAGCGGCAGAAACGTTTATTTTTGCAGCACAAATCAGCACAAACGCGGCACAAACGAATGGCGCGTTTGTTTTTCAAATTCGGTAACGTGGGGTGCAAAGTGGGCGGGGTTTCAGCAACTATAACACACAATATCTCCACAACCAAAGTGGCACAAACGTTTATTTTTGCGGCACAAACCAGCACAAACACGGCACAAACGAATGGCGCGTCTGTTTTTCAAATTCGGTAACGTGGGGTGCGAAGTGGGCGGGGTTTCACAACATATAACACACAATATCTCTGCAACCAAAGTGGCACAAACGTTTATTTTTGCAGCACAAACCAGCACAAACGTGGCACAAACGAATGGCGCGTTTGATTTTCAAATTCGGTAACGTGGGGTGCAAAGTGGGCGGGGTTTCAGCAACTATACCGCACAATATCTCCACAACCAAAGTGGCACAAATGTTTATTTTTGCGGCACAAACCAGGACAAACACCGCACAAACGAATGACGCGTTTGTTTTTCAAATTCTGTAACTTGGGGTGCAAATTGGGCAGGGTTTTTACAACATATAACACACAATATCTCCGCAACCAAATCGACACAAGTGTTTATTTTTGCAGCACAAACGCGGCACAAACGAATGGTGCATTGGTTTTTCAAATTAGGTAATGTGGGGTGCAAAGTGGGCGGGGCTTGCATTAAATTGAATGTTTAATATCTCAGAAACTGAACCGGCACAAACGCTAATTTGTGCGGCACAAATCAGCACAAACGCGGCACAAACGAATGGTATATTTTTTATTCAGGTTTTACAAACATGGGGTGCCAACTTCACACAGCTTCTTTGGGTGTGTCCTCCTCCTCCTTCCCACTGATCACCAATGTAAGGAACATTCTTCCCACTGATCACCAAGAAACATTCTTCCCACTGATCACCAATGTAAGCAACATTCTTCCCACTGGCCACCAATGTAAGGAGTATTCTTCCCACTGATCACCAATGTAAGGAACATTCTTCCCACTGATCACTAATGTAAGCAATATTCTTCTCGCCGATCACCGATGTAAGGAACATTTTTCCCACTGATCACCAATGTAAGGAACATTCTTCCCACTGATCACCAATGTAAGGAACATTCTTCCCAATTTTTCTTTATTGAAAGTCTTGCAATAAGCATAAAATCACAATATATAAACATACATAAATATATACATATTTGCATAAATTAAATAAATATAGCAAATCTGCTCTCAAAACAAAAACAAAAAGACTTTACAGCAAAAACATAAATCCTATTACGACTCACACCATTACACCAGACATCAAACTTGTGAGGTTAAGAAACAATCCCGCACCCATTATGCATGCAGCCCTTCTTCAAAAAGAAGATATAAACCAACAAAAGCTAAGGGAGTGAAAGAAAACAGAAAAAGAAAAGAGCTCCTCACCCAGAGATGGGCAGTTCACCAAAGGCAGGTCTGATATTCCTCCACACCCTTATCCAGACTTCCCGAGGCTCCCTGCTCTTCTCAAGACCCCAAATTTTCCCAACCTCACCCAGAATATCGTGCACCATTACCTCAACAGAGAGGACTTTCTTCTGCAGGGTAATCTGGCACCGTGCATTCCATGTGAAGTAACGGACAACTATACTAACTAAAAACAGTGTATCGAAATCAAAATCCCAGCAAGTCGGGAATGCCCCATACACCCACTCCGCATAACTCATGCGATAGAAAAAGGGGATGCCTAGAGCCCTCCCCACCCTTTTATCCACCTCTATGTTAAAGGGACACTGCAGCAAAAAGTGGTCCATAGACTCCACTTTACCAACACACTTCCCTCTATGACAATCCCGATCATCCACAGGGCGATGCTTTAAGTTCCCTCTCACATAGAGCCTTCCATGGAAAGCGAGCCAGGCTTGATCCCTAAACTTCAAGGGGATTCTTTCTAAATTGATTAAACGCAACCCCTCCCTCATTACAGAGCCTGGGCAATCCCTCAAGGCCAGTGACACACTGAAAACGGAGCTCAAAATCCTCTTCTCCAGAAGCTTCCTGGGGAGGGACTTGATATCCTCCACTGTCACCTGCCACTGTCGAAGTATTTTCAGACACGGGGCAACATAAGGCGGGAGCTTGCCATGCCGGACTCTCAGACTTTTCACTGGCCCGCCATCTTCCCAGCATCGCAGAAAAGGCCTAAAACAAGATTGAAAAATACCTACCCATCCCGGCGGGTTCTCTGCTAGCATGTTACCAAGATTGTACTTTAAAAACAGCAGAGAAATTAAAACTATTGGGTTGACCATTCCTAGGCCACCCTCCCGCCTAGACAGATAAGTTACATTGCGTTTGATCAAGTTCAGCCTACTTCCCCATAACAGTTGGAAAAAACAGCTGTACACCCTTGCATAGAGAGATACTGGCAACATGCAGACGAAGCTGACATATAAAAAAATTGGGACCAAATACGTTTTGATCAAGTCAACCCTCTCCCTCAGTGAAAGCTTCCATTTCTTCCAGCTTGCTACTTTGGCATTGGCACACACCAACCTGCTTTCCCAATTTCGATCACCAGGACCAAATTTGATGCCCAACACTTTAATTTCCTGCTGGGGCTCTGGGAAGGCATCCGGAAGTTCGAAGCTTTCACCCTCCTCACCCATCCAGAAAACGTCACTCTTTTCATGGTTGACTTTAAAACCAGAAGCCTCAGTGTACTGCTCTATCATAGAGACCACCTCCTGCGCCTCCTCCGTTCCAGAGACAATAACAGACACATCATCGGCATAGGCCACGACCTTCAAAGGCGGCACACCAGCAATGCCCAAAGGCACCCCGCACAAAGATCCACTCCCTAGCCTTCTTATGAAGGGGTCGATTGCGAATACATATAACAGGGGGCTCAGAGAACATCCCTGGCGCACACCAGAGCCAACCTCAAAAGGCCGTCCAACCCAACCATTAACCAGTGGGAAGCTCTCAGCCCCTTTATATAATGTCTTCAGCCAATCTATAAACCTCCCCTGCAGGCCGTATCTACCAAGTAGCAAATACAGGTACTCGTGATTGACTCTATCAAAAGCCTTCGCCTGATCCAATGCCAGCAAGTACTTTCTCCATCCAGCAGCCCTGCATCGTTCCAAAGCCTCTTGGACAGCTAAAACCGCTGAAAAGGTACTTCTACCTTGGACCGAGCAGTGCTGATGACTGGACAACAAATCGCCTGCCACTGACGACAAGCGCCAAAAAAGAATCTTCGTCAAGATCTTTCTATCAACATTGAGAAGACTGATGGGGCGCCAGTTCTCAATCATTGAGGGGTCTTTACCTTTTGACAGAAGAACCGCAGCGGATTGCCTCATGGAGGGAGGGAGCGAACCCTCTTCTAGACAGCTATTATAAACCTCTGCTAAAAAGGGAGCCAGAATGGACTTAAAACACTTGTAGAATTCAGCTGTCAACCCATCTGGCCCAGGCGATTTTTTGGTAGCCAGCTTCTCTATAGCATGAACTACCTCATCCATTGAAATTGGTTCTGTCAAATCCATCAAAGACAATGTACCACTTCCCAATCCTGGAGTAGAATCCAGAAAGCTTTCCATCTTGTCCCGACAAAGGTCCTTTCTTCCCAGAAGATCTGCATAATATGATCTGAAGATTTCCAGGATCCTTGATCTGGACTTCACCAGGGAACCTGTACTATCCCTCAGGCCTATGACCGTCTTAACTGCTATGCCTTGCTTACAGTTCTGGTAAGGATCAGGTCAGTGAACGAGACAAGACGATCAAGCTTCCTCCGCAAATGCTGGTAGGCAATGTACATACCAAGCTGCTTCTTCTTACTTATGGCCTTGAAAAGTCCAATGGCCCTTTGTTTCACAAGTTCCCACCACTCTGACTTACTGCTGCAAAAGTCCAGAATAGAAACCTGTGCCTGAAAAAAATCCTCAAAGGATTGTCTTACCTCTACATCTTCCAGGAGAGCCGAATTCAGTTTCCAGGTACCCCTTCCCCTGGGTGCAGTATCCGAGGCATTCAGAGTCACAGACAGCATACAGTGGTCAGAGAACTCCACCGCCCTCAACTCAGGAGCCGAGAAAGCAGAGTTCTCCTTTAAAAAAAAACTATCTACCCTACTCTGACTATTCCCCCTCTGAAATGTGAATCCCGTGTTGCCAGGGCAGTGCTTAATATGCACATCTAACAGGCCTGCTTGTCTCACCATATCTCTAAGAAAAACGCTATCATACGCCAGCCTGTCTATGGAGCCTCTCCTGTCTTCAGGCCTAATTATGGTGTTAAAATCACCTCCAAAGACAACCTGTTGGGATGTAAAAAGGAAGGGCTTGATCTCTGTGAGGAGGCATTTCCTGCTCCATCTTGACTGCGGTCCATAGATATTGATCAGACGCAGGTCCTGCCCCCTAACAGAGATGCCCAAGACCATGCATCTCCCAATCTCTACCACTCCCTTTTTGCTAGATGGACATCGGCCAAAGTATTGAGCCAGGTCTCTTGCAAAAATAAAATCTCGGCATCAAACTCGCTGAGCAAAAATAAGGCAATATCACAAGCTCTTGCAGATTTAATGCTGGCTACATTAATGGTCGCCACCTTTATTGGAGTGGGAACTGCCATCAGGATGATTGGGGTAGTCGTTTCTTAACCTTTACCACACTCTCATAACCAGAAACAGCTCTCTTCAAACTATGTGACTCCCCCTCATCCATGGATGATAAAGAGAAGGATAGATTAGACATCCCATCACCTGACAAAACTGAGAAGGTGTTGCCAAGAGGAACCCCTCCTGGGTCCGACTCTGAGGAAGAAATAACCACTTTATTTGTCTTCCTCTTCTTCTTTTTTTTCCTCCTAAACGTCTCCCACCCCTCATCATCCGAATCCCCCTCAACAGAAGGTGAGACATGAGATATGGACACCCTTCCATCAGCCCCACCCCCATCCAGCACCCCCACATTCCCCTGACCACGTTTGCGCTGCTGAGGGACAGGGACTGGAGGCTGAGTGGGAAGATCCGCTAAACCTGCCCCCCCAGCAGCTTCCGCTAGTCTGGAGGATCTACGTACAGCAGGACCAGGGACAGGAGGGACAGACTCAGGGACCACATTACCAGGGGAAACAGAACCTGAAACAGATGGAACAGACACAGGAGGGACAGACTCAGGGACCACATTACCAGGGGAAACAGAATCCAAAGTGACAGATGGAACAGACACAGGAGGGACAACAACAGTCTCAGCGGCCTCATTCTCCTCCTTATCCAGCCTCTGCCACTCAGCCTCCAATCCTGGTAAATTATGTAAAGCCTCTGGGCACTTACTGTAAGGATGACCGAGCTTTTGGCACAAATTGCACCGAATTTGGGTACAATCCTTTGCCAAATCGTCCAGATCTTGGACACTTTTTACTGGTGCAGGTAGATGCAAAATGGCCTTTTTCACCACATTTATTACAAGCTTTGGGCTGACCCTGGTAGAATATAGTCAGCCGATCTCTTCCCAGAAAAGCTGAGCAGGGCAGATGTTGTACTACATTTCCCAGCGTCCCCAATTTTAATGACACTGTCCAGGCCCCTGTCCATATCCCATGTTCGTCCAGTGGAGTGAGGACCTCACCATAACGGCGTAGCCATACTATTAAATCAGCCTCTGGTATGGATTCATTGCGCACCAGGATCGTCACCGATTTTATCAGAGGCTGCCTGGAAATCACCTTTGGCACCAAACCACTCCACTGCGGAAGGCCCTTGCACCTCCTATATCGCTCCCAGAATAAATCCAGACCCTCAGGTTTTACAAAGGAGAAATCAAACTCATAACTCCCCACTGGGCAAATCAAAGCAAATATATCCAAGGCTTTAAACCCCATTTCCAAAACCAGCTTAGCCACCCTCCCCCTTACTGGTGGGGTCCCCTCCCCCTCCCACTTCAACTGAACCACATTTCTCCTCCTGTACCCACCAACCATCCCACCACCAAACCTCCCCAAATTGTGACCACTAATATTTACAACATTCCCCCCACCCTCCTTGGTGCGACTCCCCAAAACCGATGCATAACTCCCCATATTCCTCCCAGCAGAAGAGGCATTTGTGTGTTTTGAGCCTTCTGACACATTTCTAGCAGATATCGATTGTACAGATTTGGTCTGCACAATCGATGAGTCTTTCCTCTGCTGAGAAGAGAGAGAAATGTCATTTTTATTTTGCCCAGCAATATTAACCCCTTCACCACCACCACATTCACTGCCTTATCAATATAATTGCTGTCATTATTTTCTGGCACATTCATAGTTCCCACCGTGTCCACAGTCACTGCTGTCCCCATACACACTTCACCTCCAGGCAGACTCTTCTCCATCAGGACAGGACTATCAGCTGAGTCGAGTGAATGTTGTCCTAATACAGCAACAGGTGAATCACTGCAGGAGACTTCCATGGCTGTCTCCACTTCACATGCTGCATTGTGCTGAACCCCTCCCCCACCTGCATCAATCAGCCCAGGTGAAGGTGAAACAGGCTCTCTGGAGCTGGCAGCCATCTTGCTTGTGGAACTACAGGTCCCAGCAAAATCCAGGCGTGGGGTATATGATGGAGATCCATCCACATTGCTCTGGGGGGCTGATGACACCTCTGCCAGGGGTTTTCCTGCCATGTCTGCAGAAGGTTTCTCCACAGCAGAAACTCCATCAGGCAGCTGTTTGCAGATCTCCTTCCCTCTCTGTTCCTCAGCTGGGACACCTTCCACTACAGCAGGTGGTGCAGACATGTTGAATGGAGGCAATACAGTGCTGGCTCTGCCGGTCTGTAATCCCTACGCTCATCATCAGGGACCTCCGATGGCTCATCAACAGACCTGTCTGCCTTCAGGGGTGACTCCATCTGTTGGATGAACTTTAGGGTGCCATGTTGACTCTCAACCCCCTGACTGGTTGCCGCTGGCGATTCCTCAGCCTGACATGGGGGGAGAGGTTCAGGGACAGATGAAGCCGGGTTGTCTGTTACCTGCGGCTGCTGATCCACAGAACTCAGCGATGTCTGGCTGGAAAATCTCCTCTCGTTTTTAAATTTTTCTGCAAAAGCTCCGCTTCTGTCTTTCAATTTCTCCAAAAATAAAGATTGTTTCTTTACCTTCTCCTCCAGCTGCTGTAACTCTGGCTTCATGGCAAAATGGTTCTTACTCCAGGCCTGGAAATACTTGGTCCTGAAGTTTTTATGTTCAGCTTTTAAACATTTAAGCTTCTCCTCAGCCCTTCCGATTAGTGATGGCCGAACAGTTCGCCCAGCGGTCGTTTCGCGGCGAATTTCGGCTGTTCGCGGTCCGCCAGTTCGGCGGACTATTGCCGTTGTTCGCCCGGCGGACTTCCGTGTTTTTACTGTGTAAAGGAACTTTGACCTTATGACACATCCATCATGGGGTACAGGACAGCCAATTGAGACATGACAGCACATGGACACTTGGACATTCCCCCTAACTTATAAATACACCCGATCCGGCGGCCATTTTACATTCTTTCTTCTGTCACTATAGGGAAAGGTTGCTGTTTGGAGCAGGGACAGATAAAACGCTAGCTATTTGGTACACAAAAGTTCTTTTCAGGACTGGTATAGGTGTTAGGTGTATATAGGTTTGCTGTGCTACCGATTGTTGCAGCAGCCTGAGTGTCTTTTGTCAGTTTAGAGAAAGGGACAGAGCGCTGTGTCTGCTGCTATTTTAGGGACAGCCAGATTAGTCATCATCATCATCATCATCATTAGCTGTTACTATCAGGTCCACAAAAGAGCTATTCGAGTAACCAGTAATTGTTCCAGTCTCCTCTTTTTTGCCAGTTTGTATAGGGACAGGAAGGAAGCAGTGTGTCAGGCAGTGAGGGTCAGTTTAAACAGTTGCTGTTACTATTAGTTCCACAAAGGTTCTTTTCAGGACTGGTATCAGTGGTATGGTAATAGGCTTGTACACGTATAATATTCTTTCTTCCAAATATAGAAAGAATATTATACTTGACTGCTGCCCTTCTGCTGCAGTCTGCTAATCATTCACAACTCACTTGTTCCACAAAGCTCTTTATCAGGACTGGTAACTTGGTCTGTGTAGGGTGCTACAGTACATAGGGTTGAGTGAGGTACAGTCTGCTGTTCTGTAAGGACCGCTATCGGTCCACAATAGATAGGGTTGAGGTGCACCACTGCTGACCGCTGCCCTATACTGCAGCAGTCCTTCAGCAGTATAGGGACTGACGTACAGTCTGCTAATCAGTCACACACAACCTACTTGGTCCACAAAGGTCCTTATAAGGACTGGTAACTTGGTGAAGGGTGCTACAGTACATAGGGTTGAGTGTGGTACAGTCTGCTGTTCTGTAAGGACCGCTATCGGTCCACAATAGGTAGGGTTGAGGTGCACCACTGCTGACCGCTGCCCTATACTGCAGCAGTCCTTCAGCAGTATAGGGACTGACGTACAGTCTGCTAATCAGTCACACACAACCTACTTGGTCCACAAAGGTCCTTATAAGGACTGGTAACTTGGTGAAGGGTGCTACAGTACATAGGGTTGAGTGTGGTACAGTCTGCTGTTCTGTAAGGACCGCTATCGGTCCACAATAGATAGGGTTGAGGTGCACCACTGCTGACCGCTGCCCTATACTGCAGCAGTCCTTCAGCAGTATAGGGACTGACGTACATTCTGCTAATCAGTCACACACAACCTACTTGGTCCACAAAGGTCCTTATAAGGACTGGTAACTTGGTGAAGGGTGCTACAGTACATAGGGTTGAGTGAGGTACAGTCTGCTGTTCTGTAAGGACCGCTATCGGTCCACAATAGATAGGGTTGAGGTGCACCACTGCTGACCGCTGCCCTATACTGCAGCAGTCCTTCAGCAGTATAGGGACTGACGTACAGTCTGCTAATCAGTCACACACAACCTACTTGGTCCACAAAGGTCCTTATAAGGACTGGTAACTTGGTGAAGGGTGCTACAGTACATAGGGTTGAGTGCGGTACAGTCTGCTGTTCTGTAAGGACCGCTATCGGTCCACAATAGATAGGGTTGAGGTGCACCACTGCTGACCGCTGCCCTATACTGCAGCAGTCCTTCAGCAGTATAGGGACTGACGTACAGTCTGCTAATCAGTCACACACAACCTACTTGGTCCACAAAGGTCCTTATAAAGGCTGGTAACTTGGTGAAGGGTTCTACAGTACATAGGGTTGAGTGCGGTACAGTCTGCTGTTCTGTAAGGACCGCTATCGGTCCACAATAGATAGGGTTGAGGTGCACCACTGCTGACCGCTGCCCTATACTGCAGCAGTCCTTCAGCAGTATAGGGACTGACGTACAGTCTGCTAATCAGTCACACACAACCTACTTGGTCCACAAAGGTCCTTATAAGGACTGGTAACTTGGTGAAGGGTGCTACAGTACATAGGGTTGAGTGTGGTACAGTCTGCTGTTCTGTAAGGACCGCTATCGGTCCACAATAGATAGGGTTGAGGTGCACCACTGCTGACCGCTGCCCTATACTGCAGCAGTCCTTCAGCAGTATAGGGACTGACGTACAGTCTGCTAATCAGTCACACACAACCTACTTGGTCCACAAAGGTCCTTATAAGGACTGGTAACTTGGTGAAGGGTGCTACAGTACATAGGGTTGAGTGTGGTACAGTCTGCTGTTCTGTAAGGACCGCTATCAGTCCACAATAGATAGGGTTGAGGTGCACCACTGCTGACCGCTGCCCTATACTGCAGCAGTCCTTCAGCAGTATAGGGACTGACGTACATTCTGCTAATCAGTCACACACAACCTACTTGGTCCACAAAGGTCCTTATAAGGACTGGTAACTTGGTGAAGGGTGCTACAGTACATAGGGTTGAGTGAGGTACAGTCTGCTGTTCTGTAAGGACCGCTATCGGTCCACAATAGATAGGGTTGAGGTGCACCACTGCTGACCGCTGCCCTATACTGCAGCAGTCCTTCAGCAGTATAGGGACTGACGTACAGTCTGCTAATCAGTCACACACAACCTACTTGGTCCACAAAGGTCCTTATAAGGACTGGTAACTTGGTGAAGGGTGCTACAGTACATAGGGTTGAGTGCGGTACAGTCTGCTGTTCTGTAAGGACCGCTATCGGTCCACAATAGATAGGGTTGAGGTGCACCACTGCTGACCGCTGCCCTATACTGCAGCAGTCCTTCAGCAGTATAGGGACTGACGTACAGTCTGCTAATCAGTCACACACAACCTACTTGGTCCACAAAGGTCCTTATAAAGGCTGGTAACTTGGTGAAGGGTTCTACAGTACATAGGGTTGAGTGCGGTACAGTCTGCTGTTCTGTAAGGACCGCTATCGGTCCACAATAGATAGGGTTGAGGTGCACCACTGCTGACCGCTGCCCTATACTGCAGCAGTCCTTCAGCAGTATAGGGACTGACGTACAGTCTGCTAATCAGTCACACACAACCTACTTGGTCCACAAAGGTCCTTATAAGGACTGGTAACTTGGTGAAGGGTGCTACAGTACATAGGGTTGAGTGTGGTACAGTCTGCTGTTCTGTAAGGACCGCTATCGGTCCACAATAGATAGGGTTGAGGTGCACCACTGCTGACCGCTGCCCTATACTGCAGCAGTCCTTCAGCAGTATAGGGACTGACGTACAGTCTGCTAATCAGTCACACACAACCTACTTGGTCCACAAAGGTCCTTATAAGGACTGGTAACTTGGTGAAGGGTACTACAGTACATAGGGTTGAGTGAGGTACAGTCTGCTGTTCTGTAAGGACCGCTATCGGTCCACAATAGATAGGGTTGAGGTGCACCACTGCTGACCGCTGCCCTATACTGCAGCAGTCCTTCAGCAGTATAGGGACTGACGTACAGTCTGCTAATCAGTCACACACAACCTACTTGGTCCACAAAGGTCCTTATAAGGACTGGTAACTTGGTAAAGGGTGCTACAGTACATAGGGTTGAGTGCGGTACAGTCTGCTGTTCTGTAAGGACCGCTATCGGTCCACAATAGATAGGGTTGAGGTGCACCACTGCTGACCGCTGCCCTATACTGCAGCAGTCCTTCAGCAGTATAGGGACTGACGTACAGTCTGCTAATCAGTCACACACAACCTACTTGGTCCACAAAGGTCCTTATAAAGGCTGGTAACTTGGTGAAGGGTGCTACAGTACATAGGGTTGAGTGCGGTACAGTCTGCTGTTCTGTAAGGACCGCTATCGGTCCACAATAGATAGGGTTGAGGTGCACCACTCCTTCAGCAGTATAGGGACTGACGTACAGTCTGCTAATCAGTCACACACAACCTACTTGGTCCACAAAGGTCCTTATAAGGACTGGTAACTTGGTGAAGGGTGCTACAGTACATAGGGTTGAGTGCGGTACAGTCTGCTGTTCTGTAAGGACCGCTATCGGTCCACAATAGATAGGGTTGAGGTGCACCACTGCTGACCGCTGCCCTATACTGCAGCAGTCCTTCAGCAGTATAGGGACTGACGTACAGTCTGCTAATCAGTCACACACAACCTACTTGGTCCACAAAGGTCCTTATAAGGACTGGTAACTTGGTGAAGGGTGCTACAGTACATAGGGTTGAGTGCGGTACAGTCTGCTGTTCTGTAAGGACCGCTATCGGTCCACAATAGATAGGGTTGAGGTGCACCACTGCTGACCGCTGCCCTATACTGCAGCAGTCCTTCAGCAGTATAGGGACTGACGTACAGTCTGCTAATCAGTCACACACAACCTACTTGGTCCACAAAGGTCCTTATAAGGACTGGTAACTTGGTGAAGGGTGCTACAGTACATAGGGTTGAGTGTGGTACAGTCTGCTGTTCTGTAAGGACCGCTATCGGTCCACAATAGATAGGGTTGAGGTGCACCACTGCTGACCGCTGCCCTATACTGCAGCAGTCCTTCAGCAGTATAGGGACTGACGTACAGTCTGCTAATCACAATAGATAGGGTTGAGGTGCACCACTGCTGACCGCTGCCCTATACTGCAGCAGTCCTTCAGCAGTATAGGGACTGACGTACAGTCTGCTAATCAGTCACACACAACCTACTTGGTCCACAAAGGTCCTTATAAGGACTGGTAACTTGGTGAAGGGTGCTACAGTACATAGGGTTGAGTGCGGTACAGTCTGCTGTTCTGTAAGGACCACTATCGGTCCACAATAGATAGGGTTGAGGTGCACCACTGCTGACCGCTGCCCTATACTGCAGCAGTCCTTCAGCAGTATAGGGACTGACGTACAGTCTGCTAATCAGTCACACACAACCTACTTGGTCCACAAAGGTCCTTATAAGGACTGGTAACTTGGTGAAGGGTACTACAGTACATAGGGTTGAGTGCGGTACAGTCTGCTGTTCTGTAAGGACCGCTATCGGTCCACAATAGATAGGGTTGAGGTGCACCACTGCTGACCGCTGCCCTATACTGCAGCAGTCCTTCAGCAGTATAGGGACTGACGTACAGTCTGCTAATCAGTCACACACAACCTACTTGGTCCACAAAGGTCCTTATAAAGGCTGGTAACTTGGTGAAGGGTGCTACAGTACATAGGGTTGAGTGCGGTACAGTCTGCTGTTCTGTAAGGACCGCTATCGGTCCACAATAGATAGGGTTGAGGTGCACCACTGCTGACCGCTGCCCTATACTGCAGCAGTCCTTCAGCAGTATAGGGACTGACGTACAGTCTGCTAATCAGTCACACACAACCTACTTGGTCCACAAAGGTCCTTATAAGGACTGGTAACTTGGTGAAGGGTGCTACAGTACATAGGGTTGAGTGCGGTACAGTCTGCTGTTCTGTAAGGACCGCTATCGGTCCACAATAGATAGGGTTGAGGTGCACCACTGCTGACCGCTGCCCTATACTGCAGCAGTCCTTCATCGGTATAGGGACTAAGAGTTTTGTCACAGGGTGATTTAAAAAATGACAGGCAGAGGAAGAGGCAGGCCCTTCCGCAGGGGTGGTAGGGGTAGGGCAGGAGCACCAGCCTTGAGCCAAAGTGGGAAGTTGCAGAACGTGCGTTCAATTACTTTAAAGGACGCACCAGACTTGGTAGAGTGGCTCACTCAGCCTTACTCTTCTGCACCCTCCTCATCCTCTCGATCTGCACCCTCTTCTTCACTCTCTGCTATGTGCACCCCCAAAGACACTACCACCAACAACACCACCACCACCACCACATACCTTCCGCTTGAGTCACAGGAATTATTTTCCGATCCATATCAAGAGGACATTTCTGATGCGCAGCCACTCTTGGTATTGGATCAGGAAGAGGAGGTAGCAACAACCGCTACTCAGCAGTCTGACGACAGTACCCAGATCAGCCTAAGGAGGAGGTTGGTCCCCGGTGTTGCTGCCTACTCCGAGATCTCTACTTATAGCGGTGGGGAAGGTGACGTTGATGATGACGTGTCTAGTGATGTCACGTGGGTGCCCACAAGAGAGGAAGAGGAGGGGAGTTCAGAGGGAGATATGGACCAGCAGATAGGGAGGAGAAGCAGGAATAACTTATATTGCACAGGAGGGACAAAGCAGACTGCAAATGTATCAGGAGCGAGTCATCGACCATGTACGCTCACATCTGGCACTCCCAGGACACCGGCACATGGCTCCGCAGTGTGGGCTTTTTTTAATGTGTCCGCTGCTGACAATAGCGTCGCCATCTGCAATCTTTGCAGTCAACGCATTAGTCGCAGTAAGCCCAACACTCACCTAGGGACGACCGCCTTAAGAAGGCACATGGGCAGCTATCACCGAGCCCAGTGGGAGCAACGGAACACACAAAGCCACACTGCAGGCTCTCACCGTCCAGCCTCGTCTTCTACTTCTCCTTCTCCTCTCTCCTCACAATTGTCCTCCACTCCACCTTCCATCACGCCAAGCTCACATTTTTCTGCAAAAAGGCAGGCTTCCGTGGGCCTAATGTTCGAGCGTAAAAAAATAATGACGCCAGATAACCCTCTTGCCCAACGATTGACGGCTGGCTTGTCAGAACTCATAGCCCGCCAACTACTGCCATATAAACTGGTGGACTCGGAGGCCTTTCGCAAATTTGTGGCCATTGGAACACCACAATGGAAGGTCCCAGGAAGGAAGTATTTCTCTGAGAAGGGCATCCCAGAGCTATATGGCCATGTTCAGCGGCAAGTGAATGTATCTCTGACACACAGTGTCGGTGCCAAGATACATCTGACCACAGACACGTGGTCTAGCAAACACGGGCAGGGAAGGTATATCACTTTTACTGCCCACTGGGTGAACCTTCTGACGGCCGTCAAGCATGTAACCCGTGGCACCCGTGTAGATTTGGTTTTACCGCCACGGATTGCATGCAGGCCTGACTCTTCTTCTCCTCCTCCTCCTACTCCATCCTCCTCCCTCTCCTCCTCAGCTGCCTCCTCCTTTTCTGCTGCTAGCGTCTCTTCCGCTGCACCGCCCAAGCTCCCCAGAACCTATTCCACATGCCAGGTGAGACGTTGCCATGCCGTGCTGCGTCTGTTGTGCCTGGAAGCCAAGAGCCACACTGGCCCGGCACTCCTTTCAGCTTTGCGTTCACAGGCAGATCAGTGGCTAACACCGCTCAATTTGACAGTTGGTAAAGTGGTGTGTGACAACGGTGCCAATCTGCTTAGCGCATTGAAACAGGGCAAAATCACGCACGTGCCATGCATGGCACACGTCTTAAACTTGGTCGTGCAGCGATTCGTTGTCAAATACCCTGGGGTCCAGGACATCTTGCGGCAGGCAAGGAAAATCTCGGCCCATTTCAGAAGATCTTACACGGCCATGGCTCGCCTTGCTGACATTCAGCGACGACACAATCTGCCGGTCAGACGTCTTATTTGCGATTGCCCGACGCGATGGAACTCAACCTTCTATATGCTTGATAGGCTGCTCCAGCAGAAACATGCAGTTAACGTCTACCTGTATGAACTCTGCGGCAGAAACAGTTCTGGGGAGCTGGGTTTTTTTTCACCGCGCCAGTGGCTGCTCATGCGCGACGCATGCAGACTTCTGCGGCCATTTGAGGAGATCACCAAACTGGTCAGTCGCAGCCATGGCGCCATCTGTGACATGGTACCTTATGCCTTCTTTATGGAGCGTGCATTGCGTCGTGTCATTGATCAGGCTGTGGAGGAGCAGGTGCGGGAAGATGAGGAAGTCGCAATGCTGGATGAATTCCCAGGGGGGGCTACTCTATCTGAGACAAGTCAACAACAGGAGTCTGAAGAGGAGTCAGAGGAGGATGGTGCCGGGGCGGATGAGGAGGAGCAAGAAGAGCATGCTTTAAACCTTTCTGGGATCCCTGTTGTGCGTGGATGGGGAGAGGAGAATGAAGAGGACGACATTATCCTGGATGATGAGCAGGAGCCAGGCCACCACACCGCTTCCACTTTAGTGCAAATGGGGGCCTTCATGCTCCAGTGTTTTAATAGGGACCCCCGTATAAAAAGCATAAGGGTCAAGGACCAGTACTGGATGGCAACGTACTTAGACCCCCGGTACAAACACAAAATGGCGGAAATGTTACCGCCGTCGCAGAGGGCTGTCAGAATGCAGCACTTCCAGGCCTTGCTTCGAGAAATGCTGCATTCTGCTTATGCGTGCACTGGCAGAGGAGCAATTCCCACTCCCAGAGAAGGATTTGCGGGTACCAATCCAACAGCGCCTGCAAGAAGAGGCCGGTTTGAAGATGTGTTGGTGACTTCGGATATGATGTAATTCTTTCAGCTGACCCATCGACAGGTGTCATCCGGATCAAGCATCAGGGAACGCCTAGACCATCAGGTGTCCGACTACATTGGGTTAACGGCCGATGTGGACGCTCTGAGGAGTGATGAACCCCTGGACTACTGGGTGGGCAGGCTTGACCTCTGGCCAGAGCTTGCCCAATTTGCAATGGAACTGTTGGCTTGCCCCTCATCCAGTGTCCTGTCCGAAAGGACGTTCAGCGCAGCAGGGGGGATCGTGACCGATAAGCGTACTCGCCTAGCTCACGACAGTGTTAACTACCTCACATTTCTAAAAATGAATGAGGCATGGATCTCGGAGGAATTCAACACATGTGACCAGTAGACCATGTATATGTCTATAAACAATTTTTTTAATCAAGCACACAGACCTTCTTTCTTCATTTGGCTCACTTCCTTGTCCCAAAAAAGCACACCGTACTATATGCCCCTACCCTCCTCTTTGAAGAGGTTGAGCGGTGTCATATTTCTACTGGGGCTGCTTATGAGGGGATCACACCATCCCTGTGCTGTGCTGACTTCCTCCTGGGGGGTTCTTATTATGAGGGGATCACACCATCCCTGTGCTGTGCTGACTTACTCCTGGGGGTTCTTATTATGAGGGGATCACACCATCCCTGTGCTGTGCTGAGTTTCTCCTGGGCCTGCTTATTATGAGGGGATCACACCATCCCTGTGCTGTGCTGACTTCCTCCTGGGGGTTCTTATTATGAGGGGATCACACCATCCCTGTGCTGTGCTGAGTTTCTCCTGGGCCTGCTTATTATGAGGGGATCACACCATCCCTGTGCTGTGCTGACTTACTCCTGGGGCTGCTTACGGTGCTGCTGTCAGTGCTGTATATCACGGTGCTGGTGTGAGTGCTTAATGTCACGCTGCTGCTGTCAGTGCTGTATATCACGGTGCTGATGTCAGTGCTTAATGTCACGCTTCTGATGTCAGTGCTCTCTATCACGCTGCTGCTGTCAGTACTGTATATCACGGTGCTGATGTCAGTGCTTAATGTCACGCTTCTGATGTCAGTGCTCTCTATCACGGTGCTGCTGTCAGTGCTGTATATCACGGTGCTGATGTCAGTGCTTTATGTCACGCTGCTGATGTCAGTGCTCTCTATCACGGTGCTGTTGTCAGATGACTCTATCACGGTGCAGGTGTCATTGCTGTATGTCACGCTGCTGATGTCAGTGCTCTGTATCACGGTGCTGCTGTCAGATGACTCTATCACGGTGCAGGTGTCATTGCTGTATGTCACGCTGCTGGTGATCATCTCCTGCACCCTCTTCTTTGCCTACTCTGGTCCCTGACCTTCCGTCTCCTCCATTGCCTTCATGCGCTCCACAGTCCTGAGTTGTCAGAACAATTTCCCATATAAAAAAAGAATGCTTGTAGTTATCGATCCCAAATTCACCTCATACATGTATTATGTCATTGGCCATGTGGTGGGACTATGTTTGCCCAGCTAATAAGTATTTTGTGGCTGCAAATTTGACCTAAAGGTTTGCGAAGTTCGCCTCCCATTGAAGTCAATGGGGCCCGCCGCGAACTTTCCGTTTCGCGAACTATCGGCCACGTTCGCGAAACGTCCCGTCAGAAGTTCGTCCATCACTACTTCCGATTGCCCGAAAACGGTCAACAATCTTCTGTCTGTAGACATCCACATTCTCAGCAGGGCCTGGACCCACAGTCAGATCCTCCACCTCCTCCTCCTCCTCCTCCTCACTAGGCCCCGTATCATCAGGGGAATCCCTCCCAGGGCCACCCCCAGGATCAGGCATTATTCCTGGGCCGAGCTAGCAGGCAAGGCCCAGGCTTGAAAAAAGGGTGGTTCTCAGAGAGCTCCTTGGGTGTGTCTCCTCCTCCTTCCCACTGGCCACCAATGTAAGGAGCATTCTTCCCACTGATCACTAATGTAAGCAACATTCTTCTCACTGATCACCGATGTAAGGAACATTCTTCCCACTGATCACCAATGTAAGGAACATTCTTCCCACTGATCACCAATGTAAGGAACATTCTTCCCACTGATCACCAATGTAAGGAACATTCTTCCCACTGTTCACCAATATAAGGAACATTCTTCCCACTGATCACCAATGTAAGGAACATTCTTCCCAATTTTTCTTTATTAAAAGTCTTGCAATCATTAAGCATAAAATCACAATATATAAATATACATAAATATATACATATTTACATAAATTAAAATAAATATAGCAAAACTGCTCTCAAACCAAAAAAAAAAAAATACTTTACAGCAATAACATAAATCCTATTACGACTCACACCATTACACCAGACATCAAACTTGTGAGGTTAAGAAACAATCCCGCACCTATTATGCATGCAGCCCTTCTTCAAAAAGAAGATACTAACCAACAAAAGCTAAGGGAGTGAAAGAACCAGAAAAAGAAAAGAGCTCCTCACCCAGAGATGGGCAGTTCACCAAAGGCAGGTCTGATATTCCTCCACGCCCTTATCCAGACTGCCCGAGGCTCCCTGCCCTTCTCAAGACCCTGAATTTTCCCAACCTCACCCAGAATATCGTGCACAACCACCTCAACAGAGAGGACTTTCTTCCGCAGGGTAATCTGGCACCGTGCATTCCATGTGAAGTAACGGACAACTATACTAACTAAAAACAGTGTATCCAAATCAAAATCCCAGTGAGTCGGGAATGCCCCATACACCCACTCCGCATAACTCATGCGATAGAAAAAGGGGATGCCTAGAGCCCTCCCCACCCTTTTATACACCTCTATGTTAAAGGGACACTGGAGCAAAAAGTGGTCCATAGACTCCACTTTACCAACACACTCCGCTCTAGGACAATCCCGATCATCCACAGGGCGATGCTTCAAGTTCCCTCTCACATAGAGCCTTCCATGGAAGGCGAGCCAGGCTTGATCCCTAAACTTCAAGGGGATTCTTTCTAAATTGATTAAACGCAACCCCTCCCTCATTACAGAGCCTGGGCAATCCCTTAAGGCCAGTGACACACTGAAAGCAGAGCCCAAAATCCTCTTCTCCAGAAGCTTTCTGGGGAGGGACTTGATATCCTCCACTGTCACCTGCCACTGCCGAAGTATTTTCAGACACGGGGCAACATAAGCCGGGAGCTTGCCATGTCGGACTCTCAGACTTTTCACTGGCCTGCCATCTTCCCAGCATCGCAGAAAAGGCCTAAAACAAGATTGAAAAATACCCACCCATCCCGGCGGGTTCTCTGCTAGCATGTTACCAAGATTATACTTTAAAAACAGCAGAGAAAAGAAAACTATTGGGTTGACCATTCCTAGGCCACCCTCCCGCCTAGACAGGTAAGTTACATTGCGTTTGATCAGGTTCAGCCTACTTCCCCATAACAGTTGGAAAAAGCAGCTGTACACCCTTGCATAGAGAGATACTGGCAAGATACAGACGAAGCTGACATATAAAAAAATTGGGACCAGGTACGTTTTGATCAAGTGAACCCTCTCCCTCAATGAAAGCTTCCATTTCTTCCAGCTTGCTACTTTGGCATTGGCACACACTAACCTGCTTTCCCAATTTCGATGACCATAGTCACCAGGACCAAATTTGATGCCCAACACTTTAATTTCCTGCTGGGGCTCTGGGAAGGCATCCGGAAGTTCGAAGCTTTCACCTTCATCACCCATCCAGAAAACTTCACTCTTTTCATGGTTGACTTTAGAACCAGAAGCCTCCGTGTACTGCTCTATCATAGAGACCACCTCTTGCTCCTCCTCCGTTCCAGAGACAATAACAGATACATCATCGGCATAGGCCACGACCTTCAAAGGTGGCACACCAGCAATGCCCAAAGGCACTCCACACAAAGATCCACTCTCTAGCCTTCTTATGAAGGGGTCGATTGCGAATACATATAACAGGGGGCTCAGAGGACATCCCTGACGCACACCAGAGCCAACCTCAAAAGGCCATCCAACCCAACCATTAACCAGTGGGAAGCTCTCAGCCCCTTTATATAATGTCTTCAGCCAATCTATAAACCTCCCCTGCAGGCCGTATCTACCAAGTAGCAAATACAGGTACTCGTGATTGACTCTATCAAAAGCCTTTGCCTGATCCAATGCCAGCAAGTACTTTCTCCATCCAGCAGCCCTGCATCGCTCCAAAGCCTCCCGGACAGCTAAAACCGCTGAAAAGGTACTTCTACCTTGGACCGAGCAGTGCTGATGACTGGACAACAAATCGCCTGCCACTGACGACAAGCGCCAAAAAAGAATCTTCGCCAAGATCTTTCTATCAACATTGAGAAGACTGATGGGGCGCCAGTTCTCAATCATTGAGGGGTCTTTACCTTTTGACAGAAGAATCACAGCTGATTGCCTCATGGAGGGAGGGAGCGAACCCTCTTCTAGACAGCTGTTATAAACCTCCGCTAAAAAGGGAGCCAGAATGGACTTAAAACACTTGTAGAATTCAGCTGTCAACCCATCTGGCCCAGGCGATTTTTTGGTAGCCAGCTTCTCTATAGCATGAACTACCTCATCCACTGAAATTGGTTCTGTCAAATCCATCAAAGGCAATGTACCATTTCCCAATCCTGGAGTAGAATCCAGAAAGCTTTCCATCTTGTCCCGACAAAGGTCCTTTCTTCCCAGAAGGTCTGCATAATATGATCTGAAGATCTCCAGGATCCCTGATCTGGACTTCACCAGGGAACCCGTACTATCCCTCAGGCCTATGACCGTCTTAACTGCTATGCCTTGCTTACAGTTCTGGTAAGGATCAGGCGAGTGATATTTTCCATAATCCCTCTCCAGAACCAAGGAGGCATGCCGGTCGTATTGACACTTTCTAAGAAGAAACTTCACCTCAGAGATCTCCCCTGGATCTCCTCTATACGAGACAAGACGATCAAGCTTCCTCCGCAAATGCTGGTAGGCAATGTACATACCAAGCTGCTTCTTCTTACTTATGGCCTTGAAAAGTCCAATCGCCCTTTGTTTCACAAGTTCCCACCACTCTGACTTAGTGCTGCAAAAGTCCAGAATAGAAACCTGTGCCTGGAAAAAATCCTCAAAGGATTGTCTTACCTCTACGTCTTCCAGGAGAGCCAAATTCAGTTTCCAGGTACCCCTTCCCCTGGGTGGAGTGTCCGAGGCATTCAGAGTCACAGACAGCATACAGTGGTCAGAGAACTCCACCGCCCTCAACTCAGGAGCCGAGAAAGCAGAGTTCTCTTTTAAAAAAAACCTATCTATCCTACTCTGACTATTCCCTCTCTGAAATGTGAATCCCGTGCTGCCAGGGCAGTGCTTAATATGCACATCTACCAGGCCTGCTTGTCTCACCATATCTCTAAGAAAAACGCTATCGTACGCCAGCCTGTCTATGGAGCCTCTCCTGTCTTCAGGCCTAATTATGGTGTTAAAATCACCTCCAAAGACAACCTGCTGGGACGTAAAAAGGAAGGGCTTGATCTCTGTGAGGAGGCATTTCCTGCCCCATCTTGACTGCGGTCCATAGATATTAATCAGGCGCAAGTCCTGCCCCCTAACAGAGACGTCCAAGACCATGCATCTCCCAATCTCTACCTCAATTACCCGCCGGCACGTTACCATATCGGTTTTAAAAAGGACCGCAACTCCGCTGCAGGGCTCTGCCGCAAGAGACCAAAAGGAGGGACCGCATCTCCACTCCCTTTTTGCTAGATGGACATCGGCCAAAGTATTGAGCCAGGTCTCTTGCAAAAATAAAATCTCGGCATCAAACTCGCTGAGCAAAAATAAGGCAATATCACGAGCTCTTGCAGATTTCATGCTGGCGACATTAATGGTCGCCACCTTTATCGGAGTGGGAACTGCCATCAGGATGATTGGGGTAGTCGTTTCTTAACCTTTGCCACACTCTCATCACCAGAAACAGCTCTCTTCAAACTATGTGACTCCCCCTCATCCATGGATGATAAAGAAAAAGATAAATCAGACATCCCATCACCTGACAAAACTGAAAAAGGGTTACCAGGAGGAACCCCTCCTGGGTCCGACTCTGAGGAAGAAATAACTACTTTATTTGTCTTCCTCTTCTTCTTTTTCTTTTTCTTCCTCCTAAATGTCTCCCACCCCTCATCATCTGAATCCCCCTCAACAGAGGGTGAGACATGGGATATGGACACCCTTCCATCAGCCCCACCCCCATCCAGCACCCCCACATTCCCCTGACCACGTTTGCGTTGCCGAGGGACAGGGACTGGAGGCTGAGAAGGAAGATCCGCTAAACCTGCCCCCCCAGCAGCTTCCGCTAGTCTGGAGGACCTACGTACAGCAGGAATAGGGACCACCACATGGGGGACAGACTTAGGGACCACATCACTAGAGGGGAAAGAATCTGAAGCAACAGATGGAACTGACACAGGAGGGACAGACTCAGGGACCACATTACCAGGGGAAACAGAACCTGAAACAGATGGAACAGACACAGGAGGGACAGACTCAGGGACAACATTACCAGGGGAAACAGAACCTGAAACAGATGGAACAGACACAGGAGGGACAACAACAGTTACAACGGCCTCATCCTCCTTATCCAGCCTCTGCAGCTCAGCCCCCAATCCTGGCAGGTTATGTAAAGCCTCTGGACACTTACTGTAAGGATGGCCAAGCTGTTGGCACAGATTGCACCGAATTTGGGTACAATCCTTTGCCAAATGGTCCAGACCCTGGCATAGCGAACACTTTTTACGCATGCAGGTAGAGGCAAAATGGCCCTTTTCACCACATTTATTGCAGACTTTGGGCTGTCCCTGGTAAAATATAGTCAGCCGATCTCTTCCCAGGAAAGCTGAGCAGGGCAGATGTTGGACTACATTGCCCAGCACCCCCAGTTTTAGTGACACCGTCCAGGCCCCTGTCCATATCCCATGTTCATCCAGGACCTTCCGCAGTGGAGTGAGGACCTCACCATATCGGCGTAGCCATACTATCAAATCAGCCTCTGGTATTGATTCGTTACGCACCAGGATGGTCACCGATTTTATCAGAGGCTGCCTGGAAATCACTTTTGGCACCAAACCACTCCACTGCGGAAGGCCCTGGCACCTCCTATGTCGCTCCCAAAATAAATCCAACCCCTCAGGTTTTACAAAAGACAAATCAAATTCATAACTTCCCACTGGGCAAATTAAAGCAAAAATATCCACAGCTTTAAACCCCATTTCCAAAATCAACTCAGCCACCCTCCCCCTCACTGGTGGGGTCCCCTCCCCCTCCCACTTGAACTGAACCACATTCCTCCTCCTATACCCACCACCAATCCCACCACCAAACCCCCCTATATTGTGACCACCAATATTTACAGCATTCCCCCCACCCTCCTTGGTGCGACTCCCCACAACAGATGCATAACTCCCCATATTCCTCCCAGCAGAAGAGACATTTGTTTGTTTGGAGCCTTCTGACACATTTCTAGCAGATATCGATTGTACAGATTTGGTCTGTACAATCGATGAGTCTTTCTTCTGCTGAGCAGAAAGAGAAATGTCATTTTTATCTTGGTCAGCAATATTAACCCCTCCACCATCACCACCACCACCCACCACATTCACTGCCTTATCAATATTATTACTGTCATTATTTCCTGTCACATTCATAGTTCCTGCCGTGTCCTCAGTCACTGCTGTCCCCATACACACTTCACCTCCAGGCCGACTCTTCTCCTCCATCAGGACAGGACCATCAGCTGAGCCGGGTGAATGTTGTCCTAATACAGCAACAGGTGAATCACTGCAGGAGACTTCCATGGCTGTCTCCACTTCACATGCTGCACTGTGCTGAACCCCTCCCCCACCTGCATCAATCAGCCCAGGTGAAGGAGAAACAGTCTCTCTGGAGCTGGCAGCCATCTTGCTTGTGGAACTACAAGTCTCAGCATTATCCGCAAAATCCAGGCGTGGGGTGCATGATGGAGATCCATCCACATTGCTCTGGTGGGCTGATGACACCTCTGCCAGGGGCTCTCCCTCCACGTCTGCAGAGGGTTTCCCTGTAGCAGGCAGCTGTTTGCAGATTGCCTTCCCTCTCTGTTCCTCAGCCGGGACATCATCCACTACAGCAGGTGGGGCAGACACGTTGGATGGAGGCAGTACAGCGCACTGGGATCCCTCCACCAGTGCTGGCTCTGCCGGTCTGCAATCCCTCCGCTCATCCTCAGGGACCTCCGATGGCTCACCAACAGACCTGTCTGCCCTCAGGGGTGACTCCATCTGCTGGATGAACTGTAGGGTGCCATGTTCATTCTCAACCCCCTGGCTGGTTGCCGCTGGCGATTCCCCAGCCTGACATGGGGGGAGAGGTGCAGAGACAGATGAAGCCGGGTTGTCTGTTACCTGCTGATCCACAGAACTCACCGATGCCTGGCTGGAAAATCTCCTCTCATTTTTAAACTTTTCAGCAAAAGCTCCGCTTCTGTCCTTCAGTTTATTCAAAAATAAAGATTGTTTCTTTACTTTCTCCTCCATTTGCTGCAACTCTGGCTTCATGGCCAAACGGTTTTTACTCCAGGCCTGGAAATACTTGGTCTTGAAGTTTTTATGTTCAGCTTTTAAAGATTTAAGTTTCTCCTCAGCCCTTCCGATTGCCCGAAAACGGTCAACAATCTTCTGTCTGTAGGCATCCACGTTCTCAGCAGGGCCTGGACCCACAGACAGATCCTCCACCTCCTCCTCCTCACTAGGCCCCGTATCATCAGGGGAATCCATCCCAGGGCCTCCCCCAGGATCAGGCATTATTCCTGGGCTGAGCTAGCAGGCAAAGCCCAGGCTTGAAAAAAAGGTGTGGTTCTCAGAGAGCTCCTTGGGTGTGTCCTCCTCCTCCTTCCCACTGATCACCAATGTAAGGAACATTTTTCTCGCTGATCACCAATGTAAGGAACATTCTTCCCAATGATCACCAATGTAAGGAACATTCTTCCCACTGACCACTAATGTAAGTGTAGCCGGGAGCCAACTACACCAGCTGATTTTGCAGACTTGTCTCCTGCTGTCCAAGACTGTTCTGTATCCCCCTAGTGCTGGGCTTAGATTACTGACATCGTTTTCTGAACAGACATTCCAAACCAGATCTTTAGAATTGACCATGGGCCACACATCCCAGCAAGCCATCTGCTCTAGGGGAGAATTGTGGGAGAGACTATAAAGGGATCTCCTAACCAGGCCCAGGGTCTCTTGCTTCCTGGATCCCATTGTGTGAGCACCACCCCGCCACTGTGGGAGGAGACCACGGCTTACCACACGGTGCACAGCTTAAAGCTCCACTCCCAGTGGGTCAGGACGTCGCCTGCTTCCAGAAGGACGCTCTGCAGCAGCACTGAACACCACAGAGCCGGTCGGTTCACTGAGTCAGCAGACTGATCGCCATCTCTGTCCATCTGCAGCAAGGAGAATCGTTTGAGCGTCCTTCGGGAGGCTGCTGAACGATATCAGGATCGGTGAGAAGGAACTTGCCGGTAAAGTACATGCACATGTAATAGATACAACGGGCGTGCGCGTGGAGCCAGAGGCCAATGTAAACAAAGCAGATCCCTGTTCTGTCAGGGGAGTACAGTGTGATCGTCTGTTCCTAGTGATTAGGAACAGCGATCTCTCTGTATTCCCAGTGAGTCCCCTCCCCCCACAGTTAGAAACTCCCTAGGATACACTTAACCCCTTGATCACCACTGGTATTAACCCCTTGCCTGCCAGGGACATTTATACAGTAATCCGTGCATTTTTATAGCACTGATCACTGTATACATGTCACTGGTCCCAAACAAATGTCAAAGGTGTCCGATCTGTCCACCGCAATGTCGCAGTCTCGCTAAAAATGGATGATCACCGCCATTACTAGAAAAAAATGCCATAAATCTATCCCCTATTTTGTAGACGCTATAACTCTCACACAAACCAATCAATATGTGCTTATCGCAATTTATTTAAAAAATTTTTTACCATAAATATGTAGAAGAATGCATATGGGCCTAAACTGATGAAGACATTTTTTTTTTACTTTTTTGGGCTATTATAGCAAAAAGGTAAAAAATATTATTTTTTATTTTCATTTTTTTTTTTTTTTTTTTTTATAGTGCAAAAAATAAAAACTGCAGAGGTGACCAAATACCACCAAAAAGCTCTATTTATGGGAAAAAAGGACATCAATTTTGTTTTGGTACACACCACCGCACAATTGTCAGTTAAAGTGATGGAGTGCCGTATCGCAAAAAATGGCTTGGTCATTAAGGGGGAAAATCCTTCCGGGGCTGAAGTGGTTAAGAAATTCTTGTTCTATGAGCTCCAACTGCTGGTGAAGACAGTGCAAGGCCTTGCATTTAGAACATTGCTGTCTATTACTCTTAAAGGAGACACGTTACTGGTATATATAGTACATTATCTCTCATTAGGATCAAAGGAATTATAAGCCGGCCCGGGGTCCCTCTTTAAGCAGAAATATTCCTTATATCCACCAATAGCTTCTTCAAGAGACTCATTTTGTTACTGTGTATATTTTTACCATTCACTGGTCATTACTAAGACCCCTTTCACACTGACAGAATTTTCAGGCATTTTAGTGCTAGAAATAGTGCCTTAAAAGCGCGTCCCATTCAGTGCAATGAGTGCTTTCTCACTGAGGCGGTGCGCTTGCGGGATATTACCCTGTTTCTCCGAAAATAAGAGCTAGCATGATTTTCGGTGATGGCTGCAATATAAGCCCTACCCCCCAAATAAGCCCTAGTTAAAGTCCTTGTAGGTCTTATTTTCAGGGTAGGGCTTATTTTTGCGGAAACAGGGTAGGGCTTATTTGGGGAGTAGGGCTTATATTGCAGCCATCACCGACAATCACGCTAGCTCTTATTTTCTGGGAAACAGGGTAGGAAAAGTCCTGCAAGCAGCATCTTTGGGGCAGGTTGGAAGCGCTGTAAATAGAACTCCCAAAACGCTCCTGCCCATTGCACTGAATGGGCATCGCTTCCAAAACGCCTGAAAAGCGATTCAGAAGCGACGCAAAATGGGAATTTGTACTATTTTCTTGGGGTAAAAAGCTCCCCGCTAGCGGCCGAAAAGCGTCACCTTACACAGTGCTAAGGTGCCACAAAAATGGGTGGCGCTGTAGCTCTAATGGTCAGTGTGAAAGGGGTCTAAACTGTTATTTGACGGCTGTAAGTATTATTTCAACCTAGTCTTGGCTGTAACCAGAACTTTTTTCCAATGACCACCAATGTAGAAGACATTTCACTACTGACTGCTCCCCCCCCCCCCTCCCTCATGTAAGGGGATCTTTTTTTCTATTGGCCACCAATGTAAGGGGGCCCTTCACCAATGACCACCAGTATAGGGGTATTCTTCTCCACTGACCATAAAAGTAGGAGGGCCCCCCTCCTCTGAGCACAAATGTAAGAGGACACTTCTACACTGACCACCAATGTAAGGGGACCCTGCTCCTATGACTACCAATGTAGTGGGGATCCTTCCTCACGTATCACCAACTTAGGGGATTCTTCTCCACTTACCACCAATGTAACGGATCATGTCTCTGCTGACCACCAACAAAGGAGTCACTTCATCACTTACCACCAATATAATAAAGCCTTTTCCCAATGACTACCAATGAAGGAAGCATTTTACCACTGACCCCACCCAATGTAAGGGGGCACTTTTCTATTGATCGCCAATATAAGTGGGCCCTATACTCATGACTACCAGTATAGGGGGATTCTTGTCTACTGACCTTAAGGAGACCCTCCTCCATTAAGCACAAATATAAGAGGGCACTTCTGCACTGACCACCGGTGTAAGAGGGATCTTTCTTCACTGACCACCAATAAAGAGGACCCTTCTCCACTGACCTCAAATGTAATCTGGCACTTTAAAGACTGACCCACAATGTAATGGGGTCCTTGTCCACTTACCACCAATGAAGGAGGCATGTTTCCACTGACCACTAATAAGTGGACCCTTCTTCACTGATCACCAACATAGGGCTGTTCTTTTCCAATGACCACCAATATAAGGGGCTCTACTCCACTGACCACAAATGTGATCTGCCACTTTAATGACCACCAATGTAAAGAGACATTACAATATTCGCTGTCCACATTTTTTTCTGGCCCCTATTTGTTTAATCTTATAATTACAACTGAAAATTATAGAGTTGGGGGTTTTAACGCACCAAGATGTCAAATACGCTAAGCCTACTTAAGCCTCCACTTAAGGGTCTGAAAAGGAAAATAACAGAAGTGGTGCAGATAGTTACCTGTCTGTCAGTCCAAAAGCTAAATCCAGCATGTCCATCTCCTCATCTGATATGGGACCCAACTGGTCAAAATTCTTCTGGTCGAATATCAAGTGACAAGTAGAACAGGCGAGAGTTGCTTCGCAGGCCCCTTATGGAACAGAGCAGGAATCATCACTATTTAATAAATTGGTAATTAAATACAATAAAATAATACAATACGTGTTCTAGAGCAAGGGTCTCCAAGATTTCTAAACAAAGAGCCAGTTCACTGTCCTTCAGGCTTTAAGGGGTCCAGACTGTGGCCATTGGGCATAAACAATGCCCCAACATTGGTTTTAGTTGGAGGAATAGTGCCTTACTGTTGGTATGAGTGAAAGGAATAATGCCCCATCAATGAACCCTATCAATATCGGATTGACATCGATGGTTTCAGTGGGAGGAATAGTGCTCCATCATTGGTGTTAGTTGGGGGAAAAGTGTCCCAAGGGCCAGGATGTGCAACCTGTGACCTCATCGTTGTAGTGAAGCCACAAGTGCCATCATGTCCTGTAGGCCTTTTGCTGCAAGTCAACTATTTGTTCAAACACGGCGGTTGGGCCACCAGTGGCCTGATGCATTTTTTTAAATACCACATTGTACAATTCCTGCAGCTCTATATAGCCACTCATATGCATAGATGGGTGAAGACAGCTGTACACTGCTATGCAAGGCTATTAGCTTAAAGTAGAGCTCTGACGCAATGCCCCCAAACCCAGGCACTTACTAAAGAGGGGTATTGTAATTACCCATTTGTTGACCACATATTGTAATTGCCCCTTTTTTGCCCACATAATGCAATGGCCCATTTGTTGCCCACATATTGTAATTGCCAATTTGTTGTCCACATATTGTAATTGCCCATTTGTTGCCCACATATTGTAATTACCCATTTGTTGTCCTCCTCTCTTGATTACTCATTCTTAGGTGAATGGATTCCCAGTGTTCGCAAAGTCCACCCACCCTTTCCCCTTGCAAAGCACCATTGTCCTAATGTTGGGGGACAAGGGCCTCTTCCCCACCTCCATGTGCCCCCCAAAAAAAAGAGAGCGATGGAAGTAGTAAAATAAGGGCCCTATGGTGGAATCTGGAAGTCCCCTTTATAATCAGGGGAATGTGTTATTCACTGCCTCCCAGGAGAATGAGTACAGGGGTATATTATCACCCCCATACCAACTCCAATATAGAGTAAAAAGTAAAATGAACGCCAAACTAAAAATCGAAGGAAGTTTAACAATGTCCCCAGAAGTAAATCCATCCCCGCATTCAAGTGAAGTCTGTTGCCCAACGTTCTGTACGTGTTGCACTTACGGTGATAAATAGCAAATTCCCAGGTTTTGGTAGTTAAAATTTACTGTCAGGAACCCCAGGTAAGGTCATTGACCACATTACGGCAATGATGTCACCCGGGATTCCCAGCAGTCTTTTCTGTAACCTGAAATCTATCATCTATATGCAATTAGCAGACCACCATCTGTTGCAAAACTACAAGTCCCATCATGCCTCTGCCTCTGGGTGTCTTATGGGACTTGTAGTTCTGCAACAACTGGAAGTCAGCTAATTGCAGATCCCTGATCTAGTGCAACAAGCAACCTGAATTCTGACACTGCTTATTTCAATAGGGTTCGGATTCGAGTGCAGTGTAAAAAATTACAAATTCCTAGGTTTGGTCAATTTACCGTCGGGAAACCCAAGTAAGGTCATTGATCAGAGGCCTCACCCGGGATTCCCCTCAGTAATCCCTCAGTCTGGAAGCTGTAATTTAGTGGCAGCACTGTGGCATGCACAGCCCACTGGAATTCTGACACCATTGACTTCAATAGGGTTTAGAGTCTAATGTGGTGTGTACCTCCCACCCAAAATCTGACACTATTACCTATAGCAGGGGTCTCCGAAATTCCTAACCCAGGGGCTAGTTTACTGTCCTTCAGACTTTAGGGGGGGAGACTGTTGCCATTGGGAGTAGATAAGGTCCGATGTAAGTGGGAGGAATTGTGCCCCATCATTGGTGTCAGTGGGAGGAGTTGTGCCCCATCAATAGTGTCTTTGGACCCAATTGTTGCTCTAATTAGGAGGAATTGTGCCTCCATCTTTGGTGTCATTGGGAGGAGTTTGCCCCCAACGTTGGAGCCATTGGGAGGAATTGTGTCCCCATCGTTGTTGTCATTAGGAGGAGTTGTGCCCTATGATTGGTGTTAGTGGGAGGACTTTTGCCCCATCGTCAGTGTCATTGGGCCCAATTGTTGGTGTTATGGGGGAGGAATTTTTTCCCATCATTGGTGTTATGAGGGAGGAATTGTACCCCATCGTTGGTGTTAAGGGGGAGGAATTGTGTCCCATCATTGGTGTTATGGGGGAGGAATTGCACCCCATCATTGGTGTTATGGGGAGGAATTGTGCCCCATCATTGGTGTTATGGGGGAGGAATTGTACCCCATCATTGGTGTTATGGGGAGGAATTGTGCCCCATTGTTAATGTCATTGTGCCCCATCATTGGTGTCAATATGAGGAGTTGTGCCCCATGGTTGGTGTCATTGGGCCCAATTGTTGGTGTTATGGGGACGAATTGTGTCCCATCATTGGTGTTATGGGGGAGGAATTGTACCCCATCATTGGTGTCATGGGGAGGAATTGTACCCCATCATTGGTGTTATGGGGAGGAATTGTGCCCCATCGTTGATGTCATTTGGAGGTATTGTGCCCCATCGTTGGTGTCAGTGGAAGGAGTTGTGCCCCATCATTGTTGGTGTCATGGGGGAGGAATTGTGTCCCATTATTGGTGTTATGGGGGAGGAATTGTGTTCCTCATTGGTGTTATGGGGGAGGAATTATGCCCCATTGTTGGTATCAGTAGAGGAAATAGTGCCCCAAGGGCCAGACAACAGCAAGCAAAGGGCCACATCTAGCCCCAGTGTCGATTTGGAGACCACTGGACTATAGCGATGTTCAGATTCTAGTTTGATGTTGTTGCTGGTTTTCAGCCTGTTCAGCTGAACTGCCATCAATTCAGCTCTAAAATTTTAGATTTCCCTTCACATTCTGTCTTGGTAATCATAACCATCAGGAAAAATAGAGAAGGCAAATTTAGCAGCAGGGACATAGAAAGTTAGAAAAACATGACATGGTGTCTAACCCTTCCACAGTCTAAAGGCCTCTGCATACACCATAAGAATATTTCTGTGTCTTACCAAATCCATCAATGTTCAAATTGTGACGAATGACCACTTCTAATAGACTCTCCCCTTCCTTCACTGTTGCCGTTAGAGTTTCTCCATTGCGATTTATGAAATTCACAGTTAAATTATCATTTGTGGATCTACATGTCAAACAAAGAAAACAGTTCCAGACTACCCATTCATTGAACAGAATTTCAGGATTATAAACATGAATAACCATAAATATACTGTATACTGATTGCTATAGATATATACTGATTGTTATTGATATATACTGATTACTATAAATATATAATGATTGATTGTTATACATATATTTGTAGGGTAGGCACAGTGTTGTGGCTAGCACTCTCACCTAGCAGTAAGAAGGGTCGCTGGTTCAAATCCCAACCACAACACTACCTGCCTGAAGTTTGCATGTTCTCCCTGTACCTGCATGGGTTTCCTCTGGGTACTCCAGTTTCCTCTCACAATCCAAAGACATGCAGGTAGGTTAATTGGCTTCTGTCCAAAATTGGCCCTAGTATATGAATGGAGATCTTGGATTGTGGGCTCCTTGAGGGTAGAGACCAATGTGAGTATGCAATGTACAGGGATAGGTGTTGTAATATATATATATATATATATATATATATATATATATATATATATATTATATGTTGTAATATGTGTGTATATATATATGTGTGGGTGTGCATGGCCATGTATTTTATATATGGTGTTATGGACACATACAGTACAAGATTGACCAGGCCAGATTTCAGTTGACTGAGTGACTTGTCCAAGCCAACTGCATTTTTAACATATCAAAGGGACAGCTGAAGACCCTTTGATGTGTTAATCTTATGCAAGTCTACCTGGGTGTGAGGTATGGCCTGTTAAGCTAATTGAACATTTCAATGGATACATTGTTTTAACTTAAGGAAGATGTAGGACCATAGAAAAAGTATTTATTGATGGTAATTAGATTGGAGAGAGGTATTCATGGGAAACATTTGGTTGACCTAGCAGAACCACCCCCCCCCCCCCCCCCCGTGTCAGACCAGTACTTGAGAGGACATTCAAGCTGGCATTCAGTCAGTCTTGTCTGGGTGTGTGAAGGCACCAAGGATTAAGGAATATGGAGCTCTGAATATGTTCTAGATTTGTAAGATATACTCTGTTGGATTTTGTCATCTGTTACAAGACTTTGTTCTGTATTGGAAGTCAATAAAGTGCATCTCTCTGGAAGAATTGGGTTGCTGCGGAAGAGTACTTATAATAACGAATTAACCATCTACCCATGCTATATATATATATACTATATCACTACATTGGTGCCGTGACCCGGATATTGGTGATATAAACTACATATACTATATCACTACATTGGTGCCATTCAAGTGACCAGAAGATCATTTTCAGGACTTAGTAACAGAAGTCGGTGGTGACAACAATCCTGTGAGGTGGACAGAAGTTTGATGGAGACCTGTGCTGTGACTCTAATGTCTGGTTGTGACATAAGAGAGTCTGATCTACAAAATTAAAGAAGTTTGGAACCCCAGAATTATTCTCTGGAGACTGGAAACAACAAGAAAAGGACTGTGTCGTGTACCAGAAGACCTGAACTGGAGGCTGAAGGAGTAACTAATGCGGTGAGTAAAATATTTCTTTTTTTTAAATTATTAGTAATATAGTCAAAATGCTTACTCAGTGTGAAGCTAGTGTCAGTGATGATAAAGTTAACAGATGGGTATTAACCACTTCAATACAGGGCACTTAAACACCTTCCTGCCCAGACCAATTTTGAGCTTTCAGCGCTGTCGCACTTTGAATGACAATTGCGCGGTCATGCTACACTGCACCCAAATGAAATTTTTTTCATTTTTTTCCCACAAATAGAGCTTTCTTTTGGTGGTATTTGATCACCTCTACGGTTTTTATTTTTTGCGCTACAAATAAAAAAATACCGAAAATTTTGAAAAAAATAATGTTTTTGTTTGTTTCAGTTTCAAAACTTTGTAAATAAGTACATTTTCTCCTTCACTGATGGGGCTACACTGATGGGCACTGATAAGGCGGCACTGATGGGCACCAATGATGTGGCACCAATGAAGTGGCACTGATAGGCGGCACTGATAGGCGGCACTGATGGGCGACACGGATGGGTGACACGGATGGGCGACACGGATGGACACTGATAGGTGGCACAAATTGGCACTGATAGCTGGCCCGGATGGGCGGCATGGATGGGCGGCACAGATGGGCATGGATAGGCGGCACAGATGGGCATGGATAGGCGGCACAGATGGGCATGGATGGGCATGGATAGGCGGCACAGGTGGGCACTGATAGGCGGCACAGGTGGGAACTGATAGGCGGCACAGGTGGGCACTGATAGGCGGCACAGGTGGGCACTCATAGGCGGCACAGGTGGGCACTCATAGGCGGCATTGGTGTTATACTATAGTAATGGATGCCAATCAGTGCCAAACAATAATGCATGCCAATCAGTGATGCCCATTGTGGGCACTGATTGGCATCCATTATGGGCACTGATTGGCACCCATTGTGCTGACTGGCATCCCTGGTGGTCTAGGGAGGATTACCTTTTCCCTAGTGGTCTGGTGGCGTCCCTGGTGGTCCAGTGTGGGCATCCTCGGGGGGGCTGTGCTGATAATCGATCAGTACAGACCCCCCCTGTCAGAGGAGCAGCCGATCGGCTCTCCTCTACTCGCGTCTGACAGACGCGAGTGAGGGAAAGCCGATCACCGGCTCTTCCCATTTACACTGCGATCAGCCGTGATTGGACACGGCTGATCACGTGGTAAAGAGTCTCCGTCGGAGACTCTTTACCGAGATCGTAGTTGCCGGGTGTCAGACTGACACCCCGCAACAACAATCGCCACGATGCGCGCCCCCAGGGGCGCGCAGCGGCTCATAATCCTGATCACGTCATATGACGTCTGGTCAGGATTATGCAACCACTTTGCAGCCGTCAATTGCCTATAGGGCGGGCGGCAAGTGGTTAAAATGTATTAAGCGTCATGGCGGTCCTTATGAAATTCCAGAAAAATATAAGCAGACGTGGACTGTGAAAAAGGAATTTTTAGAGAAAAATATTTTTGATAGCAACATTTCAGAAAGTAAAAGAAAAGGTTGTATTGTGCAGGGCTTATTATCTTGCTGTTTAACCATGGAAAGTTCTTTGAAGCATAAGATTGAGGAAATTACCCAGTTACAGAATGCAGTTACTAATAGCAACAATGTTTGTGAGAGGTTACAAAACCAATCAGACACTGAGACAGTAAATTTTAAATTGCATGCAGTTACCATTGGGGGAGCTTTGCTTGAGAAATCTAAACGCTGTGATGAATTATCAGAGGAAAATGAGAGATTCAAATTAAGAATTATGGAATAAGGCCCCTTTCACACTAACGTCCCGTTCAGGCCCGCCTGTCAGTTTTTCAGGCGGACCTGAACGGGTGCTCCATAGAGCTCTATGGAGCGTCGGATGTCAGCGGTGACATGTCCGCTGACATCCGACCCGCTCCGATCCGAAAAAGTGTGACGGAGGAAAAAGCTATTTTTCCATCCGTCTGCGGATCGGATCGGGTGACGACGGGCACTGCGGTCCGTCGTCATCCGATCTCCCATAGGGGAGAGCGGCGCTGTGACAGGTCCGTCCCTGCGCAGTGTGCAGAGACAGACCTGTCATCTCCCTGCTCAGCGGGGATCGGCGGAGTGATCCCCGCTGAGCAAACGGACATCCACGGGGCGGATCAGAACTGATCCGCCCCGTGTGAAAGGACCCTTAGAGAAGAGATCTCAGGAATGCAGATATGCATCAAATCTTGGATTCAACAATCTGCAGCAAAATACAAACACAAACTTTCTATCAAATGATAGAGAACCTCATATTAAATCTGATAATTTGTTGCCAGCCGCACCCACTGTGACCTCCACAATTTATAACAATATTAATAACACAGGTGAAATTCAACTTGTAATGAAGCCTTTGAAACCAAAAGAATTAGATGCAATTCTTAAAGAATTAGGAATGATTCCCTGTCATGATTTGAACAGATATTTAAAATGGTTTTGTGACTTGCAGAATGTCAGAGATGTGTACAGTCTAAATCCATCTGACTTAGAAAGAGTTTTGCAACATTCTATAGGAAGTGGTCTTTGGATGAGAATTAAACAGATCTGTATTCAGCCTGTGAGGACAAGGGACATATTACTGCAATTATTACGTGTTTTGTATGGTGTACGTTCTGATGTTACTATTCATGGGAGGATCCAACAAATGCAAAATGAATCTCCCTATGAATTGTCACATAGGATAGCAACTATTATGGACTTATTGGTCAGTAATAATCTTGCATTTGAGCATGGTGGCTTGATACATATGAATATGTTTCTAGATGCTTTGCATGAAGATATCAAACAAAATATCTTATTAGTTACGCCAAATCCTCGTGATTTAAAAGACGTATTGTTGAGAGCAGACCATTTATGAAGAAAGTCAAATGAGCAAGCTGTCAAAATTGATTTAGCCAAATTGTTTAGGACAAATACTGAACATAAAGATCAAAAGATAATATCTTATGATAACACCCAGGGAGGAGACTCCAGGTCAAACATAGGTGATATTAATTTGAAAAAACAGAGCTGACCAAAATAATAAGAAAAGGTCCAAGACCTGGATACCATTTTCTCAGTTAAAACAGAAATATGACCACCTGAAGATTGAGTACGATAAGATGAAAATAGAACATTACACATTATTGGAAAAGTTGAACAGATTCCAGGGTGTCTTAAATGAAGATGTACATTCTCCAGATCTGTTTTTGAATGCAAGTGACACTTCTCTAGCAGTGGGGGTGAATTAGCTTCAAACTGTAAATGTGTAAATAGCACTTTGTTTTAACTTCAAATAATGTTTGAAGACCTTGCTAATGAGTTTTTTGTTGGAGAGTTTTTTGTCTTTCAGCTATTGCCGGTGACGCTTGTTTGCATGTGAATAGCAGAAGCACTAGAAGTATCTGAAATTGCTGGCTAGTGGGGGAGAAACGCTGAATTCATGGACTCTCTCAATATTCATCAAGCAATGGACTTTTTTTTGAACATCCAAATTTTCTTTTCAATGGACTTTTCTTCCTCGACGCCTTATTTTTTATTTTTAACCCTTTCCCAGATATATTTTTTATTTTCATTATGTTTTATTTCTTGAACTTTATCTTAAAACCAGAGCGAAGCATTTAAACCTAAAATTATTTTCATAACATCCGTACATATTACATATTGCATATTGATCAATATATTTGACATCTAAGGTGAGATGCTGCACAATGGCTTGGTATAGCATAAGTTATAGCATGTTGGGTGGTTTTCCTAAATTGGGTGAGTGAAATTCATCACTCCAGTCATGATTTGAAACTTTGTTGAATCAGTTCTTTATAATATACTAAAGGCTATGACACATATGGATGAAAAATACCTTTCTGCCTTTCATGGTGAGGATACTGGCAAGAATTTCCACTGCCGCTTTGTCTGGATAGAAGATCTAATAAACACTGATGTCACGCTGATTCTATCTGAACCATCGTGTGAGGGTATACCATTCAGGTGGAATTATGGACTGAATGATCCAAGTAACTACTCTATTGAAAGCTATGAGGGGTCGGCCTACGGCAACTTACAAAAATAAATTTTGGCTGGCAATCAACAAATTCAGGTACTTGACAGGTACACAACAGGTCATCGTTGCTCAAATAGGAAATGGAAAGAAGCAGATGTGAATTGTAAAATGCTCAGATGGACTCATGAATGTCAAGTGCAAGTAAATATTTTGCAGCACAGAGTTTTTACTGCATATCCAAACATTTTGACCTTGAAACTGAGTGCTGGTATATTAATTATTACATTTATTATGAAGATGAAAGTAGAATATTTGTGTAGAAGCATCTTTAAAAATGAAAATCTTGAGCCTGAAGATGAGAGAATCCTGGACTTATGTGGATTGGAGCTCCCAGAGCATACCAAGTTTACTTTCAGTAAGATGGTGAGAGATGTGATGAAGTCAGACCGAAGAATTGACTGTGACATCAGCTCGTCTTTGCGCAATATTCAAGTTCTTGATGTGATATAATAAGGCCTAACAGCTATATGACCACGGATGTTTACTAAATCCTGTTCCAGTCATTGTCTAAAGTTATATTATCTAACAACTGTTTCATAGGGATATTTTAGAGGCTGGTGAAGAGAGATGTAACCAGTTTCATCTTCATATTTTATATGAGCCATTGTAAAGCATTGATTACCTTAAATCATGATGATATTTTTTGTTGTTTGATTTATGGGTCAGTTCTAGTAGTTAGAACTGACCCAAGTGGGGGTATATGTTGTAATATATATATATATATATATATATATATATATATATATATATATATATATATTATATGTTGTAATATGTGTATATATATATATATATGTGTGTGTGGGTGTGTATGTCCATGTATTTTATATATGGTGTTATGGACACATACAGTACAAGATTGGCCAGGCCAGATTTCAGTTGACTGAGTGACTTGTCCAAGCCAACTGCATTTTTAACATATCAAAGGGACAGCTGAAGACCCTTTGATGTGTTAATCTTATGCAAGTCTACCTGGGTGTGAGGTATGGCCTGTTAAGCTAACTGAACATTTCCCGACACTTCCCGACCAGCGCACGACGATGTACGTCGACAGAATGGCACGGGCAGGCTTATTGGCATACAGGTACGTCCAATATTCAATGGCGTCCTGCCATCGGGAGCGCGCCGCCGGCGGCGCGCTCCCGCGCTGGTCGGGACCTCCGTGAGTCCGGTCGCGGGACCCGCGGACTCGATCGTCGCGGGCATCCCCGCGATCGTCTCACGGAGCGGCCAAATGGAGGAAATGCTGTGTAAACAACATTTCTCCATTCTGCCTAGCAACTAGTGACGCTGATCTCTGCTCCATGTGATTGGAGCAGAGATCAGTGTTAACTAAATGAAAGCCCAACCCCCCCACAGTTAGTAACACACCCCTAGGAACACTTAACCCCTACACTGCCACCCACTGGTTAACCCTTTCACTGCCAGTGTCATTTACACAGGAATCACTGCATTTATATAGCAGTGATTACTGTATAAATGACAATGGTCCCAAAAATGTGTCAAAAATGTCCGATGGGTCCCCCACAATGTCGCAGTGACAATAAAAATCGCTGATCGCCACCATTACTAGTAAAAAAATAAAAATAAATAATTATTAATAAAAATGCTATAAAACTATCCCTATTTTGTAAACGCTATAACTTTTGCGCAAACCAATCAATAATCGCTTATTGTGATTTTTTTTACCAAAAATATGTAGAAGAATACGTATCGGCCTAAACTGAGGGAAAAAAATGTTTTTTATATATTTTTGGGGGATATTTATTATAACAAAAAGTAAAAAATAATGCGTTTTTTTCAAAATTGTCGCTCTATTTTTGGTTATAGCGCAAAAAATAAAAACCGCAGGGGTGATCAAATACCACCAAAAGAAAGCTCTATTTGTGGAAAATAAAAGGACGTCAATTTTGTTTGGGAGCCACGTCGCACGACCGCGCAATTGTCAGTTAAAGCGATGCAGTGCCGAATCGCAAAAAGTGGTCTGGTCTTTGACCAGCAAAATGGTCCGGTCTGCAAGTGGTTAAGGAAGATGTAGGACCATAGAAAAAGTATTTATTGATGGTAATTAGATTGGAGGGAGGTATTCATGGGAAACATTTGGTTGACCTAGCAGAACCCCCCCCGTGTCAGACCAGTACTTGAGAGGACATTCAAGCTGGCATTCAGTCAGTCTTGTCTGGGTGTGTGAAGGCACCAAGGATTAAGGAATATGGAGCTCTGAATATGTTCTAGATTTGTAAGATATACTCTGTTGGATTTTGTCATCTGTTACAAGACTTTGTTCTGTATTGGAAGTCAATAAAGTGCATCTCTCTGGAAGAATTGGGTTGCTGCGGAAGAGTACTTATAATAACTAATTAATCATCTACCCACGCTATATATATATATATACTATATCACTACAATAGGGACAAATTGTAGACACTCACTCAGGTTGAACTGGATGGACTGGTGTCTTTATTCAACCTTACTAACAATGAAAACTATGATATATACTGATTGTTCTAATGTAGACATATATAGATCGCTAAAGATCTATATTGATTGTTATAGATATATACTGATCGCTATAGATATATACTGATCACTATAGATATATAATGATTGATATACTGTAGATAATTACAGTGTCTTGCGAAAGTATTCGGCCCCCTTGAACTTTTCAACCTTTTGCCACATTTCAGGCTTCAAACATAAAGATATAAAATTTTAATTTTTTTGTGAAGAATCACCAACAAGTGGGACACAATTGTGAAGTGGAACGAAATCTATTGGATAATTCAAACTTTTTTAGCAAATAAAAAACTGAAAAGTGGTGCGTGTAAAATTATTCAGCCCCTTTACTTTCAGTGCAGCAAACTCACTCCAGAAGTTCAGTGAGGATCTCTGAATGATCCAATGTTGTCCTAAATGACTGATGGTGAATAGAATCCACCTGTGTGTAATCAAGTCTCTGTATAAATGCACCTGCTCTGTGATAGTCTCAGGGTTCTGTTGAAAGCGCAGAGAGCATCATGAAGACCAAGGAACACACCAGGCAGGTCCGTAATACTGTTGTGGAGAAGTTTAAAGCCGGATTTGGATACAAAAAGATTTCCCAAGCTTTAAACATCCCAAGGAGCACTGTGCAAGCGATCATTTTAAAATGGAAGGAGTATCAGACCACTGCAAATCTACCAAGACCCGGCCGTCCCTCTAAACTTTCAGCTCAGACAAGGAGAAGACTGATCAGAGATGCAGCCAAGAAGCCCATGATCACTCTGGATGAACTGCAGAGAACTACAGCTGAGGTGGGAGAGTCTGTCCATAGGACAACAATCAGTCGTACACTGCACAAATCTGGCCTTTATGGAAGAGTGGCAAAAAGAAAGCCATTTCTCAAAGATATCCATAAAAAGTCTCGTCTAAAGTTTGCCACAAGCTACCTGGGAGACACACCAAACATGTGGAAGAAGGTGCTCTGGTCAGATGAAACCAAAATCGAGCTTTTTGCCCACAATGCAAAACGATATGTTTGGCGTAAAAGCAACACAGCTCATCACCCTCAACACACCATCCCCACTGTCAAACATGGTGGTGGCAGCATCATGGTTTGGGCCTGCTTTTCTTCAGCAGGGACAGGGAAGATGGTTAAAATTGAGGGGAAGATGGATGCAGCCAAATACAGGACCATTCTGGATGAAAACCTGTTGGAGTCTGCAAAAGACCTGAAACTGGGACGGAGATTTATCTTCCAACAAGACATAAACAGCATACATACACCAAACATACAGCAAAATCTACAAAGGAATGGTTCACAAATAAACGTATCCAGGTGTTAGAATGGCCAAGTCAAAGTCCAGACCTGAATCCAATCGAGAATCTGTGGAAAGAGCTGAAAACTGCTGTTCACAAATGCTCTCCATCCAACCTCACTGAGCTCGAGCTGTTTTGCAAGGAAGAATGGGCAAGAATTTCAGTCTCTCGATGTGCAAAACTGATAGAGACATACCACAAGCGACTTGCAGCTGTAATCGCAGCAAAAGGTGGCTCTACAAAGTATTAACGCAAGGGAACCGAATAATTTTGCATGCCCCACTTTTCATTTTTTTATTAGTTAAAAAAGTTTCAAAAATCCAATAGCTTTCGTTCCACTTCACAATTGTGTCCCACTTGTTGGTGATTCTTCACAAAAAATAAAAATTTTATATCTTTATGTTTGAAGCCTGAAATGTGGCAAAAGGTTGAAAAGTTCAAGGGGGCCGAATACTTTCGCAAGGCACTGTATATACAGATGGCTATAGATATACTGATTGTTATAGATTTATACTGATCGCTATAGATATACAGTGCTGTGCAAAAGCTTTAGGCAGGTGTGAAGGAATGCTGTGAAGTAAGAAAGCTTTCAAAAATCTCTATTTCTTCATCATACATCACGGGACACAGGAGCTTCATTACATAGTGGGTTATATAGGCACCTCTGGTGATTGGACACTGGTTGACCCCAATTAAGGAGAATTCCTCCCCTATATAACCCCTCCCATATGGGAGGCACCTCAGTTTTTTTGCCAGTGTCTATGGTGGTTGGTCACATAAAACTTTAGCTCTGTGCAGGTCCCTGCGGGGGCCTAAGGGCTACAACAAACCGGATCCATACCTCGGGCCGATATTTGACTCCCAAGATGGTATGGTACCCGGCCTCGTCAGTCGAAGAAACGAGGTTTGGCCTGTAAGTCCTCTCCTATTGGAAGACTGGGCTCTGGGAAAACCAGACTTGGTGTACTGTTTATACAGAGCGCACGAAAATTTCTGGCAGAGTCTTTTACATGGTCCAGGTAGGAGGCTCTTCCGAGAAAGAGCCACAGATAAACCTGAAGGTTGGCTAACACTGCCCGCCGTGATGGGTGAAGGCTGGAATTTGTCTGTTTCAGCAATTCCTGTGGCGAAGACAGGGCCTAATGGAGGAGGGGGGAGTGTGGTTGTGAGCCGTGCACGTCAATGTGCACAGCGCTGTACTGCGCAGGCGCCAGGCTGCAGTTTTAAAAAGCCCAGAGCGCCAGGGGGCTGTAAGTGGAGACACAGGAGCTGTGGGCAGTAAGCATCCATGGGGATTGGATCCAGGCAAACTTTAGACACCTACTCAGCATCAGGTTGCGCAGTTTAAGCATATATATTTATTGTGAGACTTTAAGCACAACAGTGATTGCACTTGTACTAGTACCTCTGCTTTGTAGCTTAGAACTATGTCTCCTCGTAAGAGGGTCTCAGGGGGAGGTAGCAAAGGCACTGGTAAATCACCGCCTAGGTCCAGGGGTTCTAAAAGTGCCTGAGGGTTACCATCCCCCCCTGCAAGACTGGAGCCAGCCTCTCAAGACGAGTCAGTGCCCCTGACAGGTTTTGCAGCCTCTCCTATTGTCCCAGCCCCAGTTTATGTCACTGAGGACTCCCTTAGGGCTACATTGGAGGGTTTTGAAGTGAGAATAATGAATTTTATTTCTGCTTCCCTGAAAGATAGCAGGAAAAGGGGTAGATCCCCTCCCTCTGCTGAAATTCCTCTCTCAGATGATTCTTCTGAAAATGAGGAGAGATCCCTGTCTTGGGACAGGGATCATGAGCAGTCAGATGAGGAAGAGGAGAGAGTCCCCTCCTCCCAGGCACTCAGAAAACAGGTGCAGTATTATACTGAATTAGTGCGTACCACATTCAGAATGCCTGCTGCTGAAGTCGCTATGTCCTCTGTTTCTTCCCTGGGAGTCAGGAAAGCCCCACAGACTGCCTATTCCTTCCCAATTCATCCCTCAATGGAAGAATTGTTGTATGAGGATTGGGGACATCCCGATAAACTGTTTGCTCCACCTAAAAGGTTTTCTATGCATTATCCTCTGGAGGAAAGTTTCACCAAGAAGTGGGGGGTCCCATCTGTTGATGCGGCTGTTTCTTGCGTGAATAAAAACCTGACTTGTCCCTTGGATAATGCACAGGTATTTAAAGATCCAACTGATAAAAAGCTGGAAACCTTATTAAAAGCCTCCTTTTCCATGGCTAGCGCTGTAGTGCAACCTACAGTCGCAGCTGTGGGGTTGTGTCAGTTCCTCAAGGAACAGGTTAAGCAGATGCTTGGGCTCCTTCCCAGTGAGGAAGTGGAAAATTATGCAGAATTGCCTCATATTCTGTGTTTCATGATTGATGCGATTTTGGATTCTGTCCAACAAGCATCACGTTTGTCTCTCATGTTGGTACACATGCGAAGGGCCCTATGGCTAAAGAATTGGGCAGCTGAGCTGTCATGCAAGAAGCATTTGATTGGGTTCCCGTTTAAAGGGGAAGGTTTGTTTGGAGAAGAATTAGACAAATTCGTCCAAACAATCTCAGGAGGTAAATCTACTCTCCTTCCAGTCAAAAGGAGCAAGCGTCCTTCACTTAGGCGTGCTCTCTCTCTCGGAGCATCAAGCTCTAAGCAGTGGCGACGGTCTTCTCAGCCCTCCTCTACAGGAAAGGCTCAGGGCCGAGCCCAGGGGCAGAAAAAGACTTGGGGGCGAAAGCCTGCCAAGCAGAGCCCAAAAGCTTCCTTGTGAAGGGGCGCCCCCGCTCAGGCCAAGTGGGGCGAAGGCTCCTGCAGTTTGCAGGAGCCTGGCGGGAAGAGATCCGGGACAAGTGGGTGATCTCTTCGGTATCTCTGGGCTACAGGCTAGAGTTTTAGGAGATTCCACCTTCTCGTTTCCTAAGGTCAAGGATCCCCAGGGATCCAGTAAAGCAAAAAACGCTATTTATGGCCTTGGATCACTTACTATCCCAAGGGGTGATAGTAGAAGTGGACCCAAAAGAACAGGGTTCAGGATTTTACTCGAATCTCTTCACCGTTCCAAAGCCAAATGGAAGTGTCAGACCTATACTAGATCTGAAGGATCTGAACCGGTTTTTATGCGTCCGGTCCTTCCGAATGCAGTCAATCCGCACTGTAGTCTCCTCCCTGCAAGGGGGAGAGTTTATGGCATCAATAGACATCAAAGATGCATATCTTCATGTGCCAATTTTTCCCGCACACCAAAAATTTCTAAGGTTTGCGGTAGAGCGGCGCCATTTTCAATTTGTGGCCTTGCCGTTCGGGCTTGCTACGGCCCCTCGAGTCTTCACGAAGATTCTGGACCCTCTCTTGGCAAACCTAAGAGCTCAGGGTATAGCCGTCATGGCTTATCTAGATGATTTACTTCTCATGGAGAAAACAGTAGCGTTCCTGAACCGCAGCGTTACCAGAACGCTAGAACACCTGGAATGCCTAGGTTGGATTATAAACCTATAAAAGTCATCCCTACAGCCTGCCACCAGGTTGGAATACCTGGGTATGGTCATCGACACCGGTCAGGGCAAGGTGTTTCTTCCAAGGCCAAAAGCCTTGCCCATTGGGGAAAATGGTCGCCTCCTTCAAGGCCGTCCCATTTGCCCAGTTCCACTTAAGGCCTCTGCAAAGATGCATCCTTGCGGCTTGGAACAGGAAGCCCTAATCCTTGAATCTTCCTATGCGTCTATCCCCAGGGACACGCAAGAGTCTCGTCTGGTGGTTACAAACCAAGAATTTGCTGAAGGGCAAAACTTTTCTTCCTCTTCCATGGAAGATTATCACGACAGATGCCAGCCTGACGGGCTGGGGAGCAGTGTTGGAGGAGACGTGCTCGCAGGGGAAATGGTCTGCGATCGAGAGACTATTGCCCATAAATGTCTTGGAGATCCGGGCAGTTTATCTGGCTCTCATAAAGTGGTCTTACAGACTACGAGGTCTCCCTGTTCGGGTTCAGTCCGACAATGCCACAGCAGTGGCTTATATCAATCACCAGGGAGGTACCAGGAGTCTGGTGGCCCAAAAAGAGGTGAATCGCATACTTGTCTGGGCAGAAAAGCAGGTTCCGTGTCTTTCTGCAGTCTTCATTCCAGGAGTGGAAAATTGGCAGGCGGATTTTCTGAGCCGCCAGCAGTTGTGCCCAGGAGAATGGGCTCTGCACCCCGATGTGTTTCGGAACATATGTCACAGGTGGGGTACTCCAGACGTAGATCTGTTTGCATCCAGGTTCAACAGGAAACTGGACAATTTTGTGTCAAGGACAAGAGATACACCTGCTCAGAGGTCAGATGCTCTGACAGTTCCCTGGGATCAGTACAATCTGATCTATGCCTTCCCCCCGAGCCCGCTTCTGTCGCGGTTCCTGGGAAGAGTCAAGAGGGAGAAAAAATCGGTCCTTTTGGTGGCCCCAGCTTGGCCCAGGCGACCGTGGTACGCAGAGATCATGAAGTTGGCAGTAGGCAGGCCATGGATCCTCCCTCTCCGGCTAGATCTGCTCTCACAGGGTCCAATTTACCATCCTGCTTTACACAGTCTGAATTTGACGGTTTGGCTGCTGAGACCCACATTCTGAGAGACCGTGGCCTTTCGGGGCCAGTCCTTTCTACTCTGGTCAATGCCAGAAAGCTGGCCTCCAGGCTTATTTATTGCAAAATCTGGAGGGCATATGTTTCCTGGTGTGAACTCAGGAAATGGCATCCTAGAAATAATGTCATTAGCAGGATCTTGGCCTTTCTCCAGTCAGGCCTAGAAATGAATTTGGCCATAAGCACTATCAAGGTGCAGATTTCGGCCCTGTCAGTGTTTTTTCAGAAGCCACTTGCATCGCATTCCCTGGTGCGGGCTTTCATCCAGGGGGCCATGCGGTTAAGACCGACAGATCAAACCTCCGGTATGCCCATGGGATCTGAATTTGGTTCTCTTGGCTTTGCAGGGGCAACCATTTGAACCTTTGCATCTGGCTTCATTAGTTCTCCTGACTAAAAAATTGGTCTTCTTGGTAGCCATATCCATGGCTAGAAGAGTATCAGAGCTAGCAGCTCTCTCCAGCAAGGAGCCGTATCTAATTATTCATAAGGACCGGGTGGTCATGCGTCCCAACAGGTCCTTTCTACCTAAGGTGGTTTCGGAATTCCATTTGAATCAAGACGTAATCCTACCATCCTTTTTTCCGGACCCACAGTCCGCAGAAGAAGAATCTTTGCACACTTTGGATGTGGTTAGAGCAATCAGTATATATATTCAAGCAACTGCTCAGATAAGGAAAACTGATTGCTTGTTTATTTTGCCAGAAGGCCCTAGGAAGGGCCAGGCGACGTCAAAATCCACTCTCTCAAGGTGGATTAGACAGGTTATTTCTCAGGCCTATAGTGTAAAGGGGAAGATTCCTCCTTTTCAAGTGAAAGTGCACTCAACGAGGGCTGTAAGTGCTTCTTGGGCAGTGCATCACCAGGCCTCCCTGACTCAGATCTGTAAGGCTGCAACTTGGTCATCAGTCCACACATTCACCAGATTCTATCAGGTGGATGTCAGAGGGCAAGAGGATATTGCCTTCGGGCGCAGTGTACTGCAGGCTGCAGTTTAGGTCCTCCGGTCCCTGGCGGTCTATAATTATGATCTCTGTCTCCCTCCCCTCAATCTGAGCATTGCTTTGGGACATCCCACTATGTAATGAAGCTCCTGTGTCCCGTGATGTATGATCAAGAAAATGGGATTTTTATATACAGCTTACCTGTAAAATCCCTTTCTTGAGAATACATCACGGGACACAGAGCTCCCGCCCCTCTTGGGTTTTACGTGGTTTCTTATTGCTTTGCTACAAAACTGAGGTGCCTCCCATATGGGAGGGGTTATATAGGGGAGGAATTCTCCTTAATTGGGGTCAACCAGTGTCCAATCACCAGAGGTGCCTATATAACCCACTATGTAATGAAGCTCCTGTGTCCCGTGATGTACTCTCAAGAAAAGCATTTTACAGGTAAGCTGTATATAAAAATCCAATTTTTAATTGTTTATTTTGATCAATTTACAAAATGTAAAGTGAGCGAACAAATGAAAAATCAAACCATTATTTGGTGTGACCACCCTTTTGCTTAAAAACAACATCAGTTCTTAGGCCGCGTACACACGAGAGGATTATCCGTCCAACTTCCGCTCGTGTGTGGGCTTCAGTGGACTTTTTCAGCGGACAGTCTGGCGGACTAAGTCTTTTGGAATTTCCGTAATTTTGTCCGTCCAAACTTGGTTTCAGCGGACAGTCCGCTCGTGTGTAGGCAAGTTGGACGGACTAAGTATGGCGCATGCTCAGAAAGGATTTACACGCCGAAGGTTGCATTGCAGTGTATTGGACGTCGAATTTCTAATCCCATCGTACGTGCCGTACACGTCATCGCACAAGCTTTCGGCGGACTGTCTGCTCATCGTGTGTGGTCAAGTCCGTTCATTCAAAAGTAGGACGGATTGTCTGTCGGATTGTCTGATGAACTTAGTTGGCCAGACATTCCGCCCGTGTGTACGCGGCCTTACACTTGCATAAAAGTCAGAGATTTTTTTTTTGAATTAGAGTCAGGTGTGATCAATCAATTATACCAAGCAGGTGCTAATGATCATCAATTTCATATGCAGGCTGTTTAGTCATTAACTGAAACAGAAACAGCTGTGTAGGAGGCTTAAAACTGGGTGAGGAGCAGCCAAACTCTGCTACTAAGGTGAGGTTGTAGAAGACGTTTTTTTGTCACAGATCATACACCATGGCAAGACTGAGCACAGCAACAGGACACAAGGTAGTTACAGTGCATCCGGAAAGTATTCACAGCGCTTCACTTTTTTCACATTTTGTTATGTTACAGCCTTATTCCTAAATGGATTAAATTCATTATTTTCCTCAAAATTCTACAAACAGTACCCCATAATGACAATGTGAAAGAAATTTGTTTAAAATCTTTGTAAATTTATTAAAAATAAAAAACAAAAAGCACCTTTGGCACCATATACAGCCTCAAGTCTTTTTGAATATGCTGCTACAAGCTTGCCACACCTATTTTTGGGAAGTTTCTCCCATTATTCTTTGCAGGACCTCTCGAGCTCTATCAGGTTGGATGGGAGAGCCAGTGCACAGCCATTTTGAGATCTCTCCAGAGATGATCTCTCGCTTCCAGTCTGGGCTCTGGCTGAGCCACTCAAGGACATTCGCAGAGTTGTCCCGTAGTCACTCCTTTGTTATCTTGGTTGTGTGCTTAGGGTTGTTGTTTTGTTGGAAGATGAACCTTCACCCCGGTCTGAGGTCCAGGGCGCTCTGGAGCCTGGTTTTATCAAGGATGTCTCTGTACATTGCTGCATTCACCTTACCCTCGATCCTGACTGGTCTCCCAGTTCCTCCTACTGAAAAACATTCCCACAGTATGATGCTGCCACCACCATGCTTCACTGTAGGCAGGGACGTTGCTAGGTCTGCAAAAATTCTGGCGCTACCTTTTTGCAGGCTTTGTGAATTGTCACTTGCCACTGTTGCCTGGCACCAGTTGTGGATTGTCACTTACCATGTCACCTGCCACCATTTGAAGATTGTCATGTCACCTGTCACCAGATGTGGATGATCACCTGTCACTTGCCATGCCAGCCAGTGCCACCAAATGTGGATTGTCACTGCATTTGTGGCAGACTGGCAGCACTGGTCCATTTAATTATTTATTTATTTTTTTTCAAAATATTTTTTATTGATTTTCAAAAAAGCATAACATAAACAGTAGAATCCATAACGTTCCATATAACTTTCCACAAAAGCCATCATATCAAAAGCGTATCATATAACATACTCGTCAACAAGCATTTATTCGTCTTTATTATCAAATCTACTTATCGGAACGGTGTTAGAGCGGTCTTAGCTGTCCCTACATCCCAGAAACCAAGTATCAATTGTATACACAGTAGGCCTCACAGGACCTAAACACCCGTTGCGACACCAAACTTTTATTGGCATTACTTTCATGTTTATTGTTGGCTTTCATTCAGTTGTTATTAGACCTTCCCTCTTCCTTTCCACCACTATGTTTCTTAATATTTGCGTCGCCTCCCCTCCCTCCCTGTCCCTCTTTAAGCTTCCTGAATCTTTCCCATAACGTCCAATGTTTTGCGAATACTTTCTGCCTGCTTTCCCTAATAGTGATGGACGAACTTCCGACGGGACGTTTCGCGAACGCGAACCGCGAACGCGAACCGCGAACGCGGCCGATAGTTCGCGAACCGTAACGTTCGCGGCGGGCCCCATTGACTTCAATGGGAGGCGAACTTCGCAAACCTATAGGTCAAATTGGCAGCCACAAAATAATTATTAGCTGTGCAAACATAGTCCCACCACATGGCCAATGACATAACACATGTATGAGGTGAATCTGGGATCGACAACTACAAGCATTCTTTTTTTATATGGGAAATTGTTGTGACAATTCAGGACTGTGGAGCGCATGAAGGCAATGGAGGAGAGGGAAGGTTAGGGACCAGGGTAGGCAAAGAAGAGGGTGCAGGAGATGATCACCAGCAATGTCACATACAGCAATGACACCTGCACCGTGATAGAGTCATCTGACAGCAGCACCGTGATACAGAGCACTGACATCAGCAGCGTGACATACAGCAAAGACACCTGCACCGTGATAGAGTCATCTGACAACAGCACCGTGATACAGAGCACTGACATCAGCAGCGTGACATACAGCAAAGACACCTGCACCGTGATAGAGAGCACTGACATCAGCACCGTGACATAAAGCACTAACAGCAGCACCATGATATACAGCACTGACAGCAGCACCGTGATAGAGAGCACCGACATCAGCAGCGTGACATAAAGCACTCACACCAGCACCGTGATATACAGCACTGACAGCAGCACCGTAAGCAGCCCCAGGAGGAAGTCAGCATAGCACAGGGATGGTGGGAGCCCCTCATAATGAGCATAGCACAGGGATGGTGGTAACACCTCAAAATATGCACAGCAGAGGTACAGCCCCAGGAGGAAGTCAGCACAGCGCAGGGATGGTGGGAGCCCCTCATAATATGCACAGCAGAGGTACAGCCCCAGGAGTAAGTCAGCATAGCACAGGGATGGTGGGAGCCCCTCATAATAAGCAGCCCCAGGAGGAAGTCAGCACAGCACAGGGATGGTGGAAGCCCCTCATAATGAGCATAGCACAGGGATGGTGGGAGCCCCTTATAATATGCACAGCAGAGGTACAGCCCCAGGAGGAAGTCAGCACAGCACAGGGATGATGGGAGCCCCTCATAATAAGCAGCCCCAAGAGGAAGTCAGCACAGCACAGGGATGGTGGGAGCCCCTCATAATAAGCAGCCCCAGTAGAAATATGACACCGCTCAACCTCTTCAAAGAGGAGGGTACGGGCATATAGTACGGTGTGCTTTTTTTGGACAAGGAAGTGAGCCAAATGAAGAAAGAAGGTCTGTGTGCTCGATTAAAAAAAATTGTTTATAGACATATACATGGTCTACTGGTCACATGTGTTGAATTCCTCCGAGATCCATGCCTCATTCATTTTTAGAAATGTGAGGTAGTTAACACTGTCGTGAGCTAGGCGAGTACGCTTATCGGTCACGATCCCCCCTGCTGCGCTGAACGTCCTTTCGGACAGGACATTGGATGAGGGGCAAGCCAACAGTTCGATTGCAAATTGGGCAAGCTCTGGCCAGAGGTCAAGCCTGCCCACCCAGTAGTCCAGGGGTTCATCACTCCTCAGAGCGTCCACATCGGCCGTTAACCCGATGTAGTCGGACACCTGACGGTCTAGGCGTTCCCTGATGCTGGATCCGGATGACACCTGTCGATGGGTTGGCTGAAAGAATGACCTCATATCCGAAGTCACCAACACATCTTCAAACCGGCCTCTTCTTGCAGGCGCTGTTGGATTGGTACCCGCAACTCCTTCTCTGGGAGTGGGAATTGCTCCTCTGCCAGCGCACGCAAAAGCAGAATGCAGCATTTCTCGAAGCAAGGCCTGGAAGTGCTGCATTCTGACAGCCCTCTGCGACGGCGGTAACATTTCCGCCATTTTGTGTTTGTACCGGGGGTCTAAGTACGTTGCCACCCAGTACTGGTCCTTGACCCTTATGCTTTTTATACGGGGTCCCTATTAAAACACTGGAGCATGAAGGCCCCCATTTGCACTAAAGTGGAAGCGGTGTGATGGCCTGGCTCCTGCTCATCATCCAGGATAATGTCGTCCTCTTCATTCTCCTCTCCCCATCCACGCACAACAGGGATCCCAGAAAGGTTTAAAGCATGCTCTTCTTGCTCCTCCTCATCCGCCCCGGCACCATCCTCCTCTGACTCCTCTTCAGACTCCTGTTGTTCACTTGTCTCAGATAGAGTAGCCCCCCCTGGGAATTCCTTCAGCATTGCAACTTCCTCATCTTCCCGCTCCTGCTCCTCCACAGCTTGATCAATGACACGACGCAATGCACGCTCCATAAAGAAGGCATAAGGTACCATGTCACTGATGGCGCCATGGCTGCGACTGACCAGTTTGGTGATCTCCTCAAATGGGCGCAGAAGTCTGCATGCGTCGCGCATGAGCAGCCACTGGCGCGGTGAAAAAAAACCCAGCTCCCCAGAACCGGTACTGCCGCAGAGTTCATACAGGTAGACGTTAACTGCACGTTTCTGCTGGAGCAGCCTATCAAGCATATAGAAGGTTGAGTTCCATCGTGTCGGGAAATCGCAAATAAGACGTCTGACCGGCAGATTGTGTCGCCGCTGAATGTCAGCAAGGCGAGCCATGGCCGTGTAAGATCTTCTGAAATGGGCCGAGATTTTCCTTGCCTGCCGCAAGATGTCCTGGACCCCAGGGTATTTGACAAGGAATCGCTGCACGACCAAGTTTAAGACGTGTGCCATGCATGGCACGTGCGTGATTTTGCCCTGTTTCAATGCGCTAAGCAGATTGGCACCGTTGTCACACACCACTTTTCCAACTGTCAAATTGAGCGGTGTTAGCCACTGATCTGCCTGTGAATGCAAAGCTGAAAGGAGTGCCGGGCCAGTGTGGCTCTTGGCTTCCAGGCACAACAGACGCAGCACGGCATGGCAACGTCTCACCTGGCATGTGAAATAGGTTCTGGGGAGCTTGGGCGGCGCAGCGGAAGAGATGCTAGCAGCGGAAAAGGAGGAGTCAGCTGAGGAGGAGAGGGAGGAGGATGGAGTAGGAGGAGAAGAAGAGTCAGGCCTGCATGCAATCCGTGGCGGTAAAACCAAATCTACACGGGTGCCACGGGTTACATGCTTGACGGCCGTCAGAAGGTTCACCCAGTGGGCAGTAAAAGTGATATACCTTCCCTGCCCGTGTTTGCTAGACCACGTGTCTGTGGTCAGATGTATCTTGGCACCGACACTGTGTGCCAGAGATACATTCACTTGCCGCTGAACATGGCCATATAGCTCTGGGATGCCCTTCTCTGAGAAATACTTCCTTCCTGGGACCTTTCATTGTGGTGTTCCAATGGCCACAAATTTGCGAAAGGCCTCCGAGTCCACCAGTTTATATGGCAGTAGTTGGCGGGCTTTGAGTTCTGACAAGCCAGCCGTCAATCGTTGGGCAAGAGGGTTATCCGGCGTCATTATTTTTTACGCTCGAACATTAGGCCCACGGAAGCCTGCCTTTTTGCAGAAAATCGTGAGCTTGGCGTGATGGAAGGTGGAGTGGAGGACAATTGTGAGGAGAAAGGAGAAGGAGAAGTAGAAGACGAGGCTGGACGGTGGGAGCCTGGAGTGTGGCTTTGTGTGTTCCGTTGCTCCCACTGGGCTCGGTGATGGCTGCCCATGTGCCTTCTTAAGGTGGTCGTCCCTAGGTGAGTGTTGGGCTTACCGCGACTAATGCGTTACATAGTTACATAGTTAGTAAGGTTGAATAAAGACATCAGTCCATCCAGTTCAACCTGAGTGAGTGTCTACAATTGTCCCTATCCCTTTACATTGCACACTCACATTGGTCCCTACCCTCAAGGAGCCACAATCCAAGATCCCCAGTTGTATACTAGGGCCAATTTTAGACAGAAGCCAATTAACCTAACTGCATGTCTTTGGAGTGTGGGAGGAAACCGGAGTACCTGGAGGAAACCCACGCAGGCACAGGGAGAACATGCAAACTCCAGGCAGGTAGTGTCATGGTTGGGATTTGAACCAGTGACCTTTTTTACTGCTAGGCGAGAGTGCTAACCACTACACCACTGTGCCGCCCAAAGATGCAAAGATTGCAGATGGCAACACTATTGTCAGCAGCAGACACGTTAAAAAGAGCCCACACTGCGGAGCCATGTGCCGGTGTCCTGGGAGCGCCAGATGTGAGCGTACATGGTCGATGACTCGCTCCTGATACATTTGCAGTCTGCTTTGTCCCTCCTGTGCAATGTAAGTTATTCCTGCTTCTCCTCCCTATCTGCTGGTCCATATCTCCCTCTGAACTCCCCTCCTCTTCCTCTCTTGTGGGCACCCATGTGACATCACTAGACACGTCATCATCAACGTCACCTTCCCCACCGCTATAAGTAGAGATCTCGGAGTAGGCAGCAACACCGGGGACCAACCTCCTCCTTGGGCTGATCTGGGTACTGTCGTCAGACTGCTGAGTAGCGGCTGTTGCTACCTCCTCTTCCTGATCCAATACCAAGAGTGGCTGCGCATCAGAAATGTCCTCTTGATATGGATCGGAAAATAATTCCTGTGACTCAAGCGGAAGGTATGTGGTGGTGGTGGTGTTGTTGGTGGTAGTGTCTTTGGGGGTGCACATAGCAGAGAGTGAAGAAGAGGGCGCAGATCGAGAGGATGAAGAGGGTGCAGAAGAGTAAGGCTGAGCGAGCCATTCAACCAAGTCTGGTGCGTCCTTTAAAGTAATTGAACGCACCTTCTGCAACTTCCCACTTTGGCTCAAGCCTGTTGCTCCTGCCCTACCCCTACCACCCCTGCAGAAGGGCCTGCCTCTTCCTCTGCCTGTCATTTTTTAAATGACCCTGCGACAAAGCTCTCAGTCCCTATACCAATGAAGGACTGCTGCAGTATAGGGCAGCGGTCAGCAGTAGTGCACCTCAACCCTATGTATTGTGGACCGATAACAGTCCTTATAGAATAGCAGACTGTACCTCACTCAACCCTATGTACTGTAGCACCCTAGACCAATTTACCAGTCCTTATAAGAACTTTTGTGGACCAAGCAGGTTGTGTGTTAGTGATTAGCAGACTGTACGTCAGTCCCTATACCAATGAAGGACTGCTGCAGTATAGGGCAGCGGTCAGCAGTAGTGCACCTCAACCCTATGTATTGTGGACCGATAACAGTCCTTATAGAATAGCAGACTGTACCTCACTAAACCCTATGTACTGTAGCACCCTATACCAGGTTACCAGTCCTTAGAAGAACTTTTGTGGACCAAGCAGGTTGTGTGTTAGTGATTAGCAGACTGTACGTCAGTCCCTATACCCATGAAGGACTGCTGCAGTATAGGGCAGCGGTCAGCAGTAGCGCACCTCAACCCTATGTATTGTGGACCGATAACAGTCCTTATAGAGTAGCAGACTGTACCTCACTAAACCCTATGCACTGTAGCACCCTATACCAGGTTACCAGTCCTTATAAGAACTTTTGTGGACCAAGCAGGTTATGTGTGACTGATTAGCAGACTTTACGTCAGTCCCTATACCAATGAAGGACTGCTGCAGTATAGGGCAGCGGTCAGCAGTAGTGCACCTCAACCCTATGTATTGTGGACCGATAACAGTCCTTATAGAATAGCAGACTGTACCTCACTCAACCCTATGTACTGTAGCACCCTAGACCAAGTTACCAGTCCTTATAAGAACTTTTGTGGACCAAGCAGGTTGTGTGTTGGTGATTAGCAGACTGTACGTCAGTCCCTATACCAATGAAGGACTGCTGCAGTATAGGGCAGCAGTCAGCAGTAGTGCACCTCAACCCTATGTATTGTGGACCGATAACAGTCCTTATAGAATAGCAGACTGTACCTCACTCAACCCTATGTACTGTAGCACCCTAGACCAAGTTACCAGTCCTTATAAGAACTTTTGTGGACAAAGCAGGTTGTGTGTTAGTGATTAGCAGACTGTACGTCAGTCCCTATACCCATGAAGGACTGCTGCAGTATAGGACAGCGGTCAGCAGTAGTGCACCTCAACCCTATGTATTGTGGACCGATAACAGTCCTTATAGAGTAGCAGACTGTACCTCACTAAACCCTATGTACTGTAGCACCCTATACCAGGTTACCAGTCCTTATAAGAACTTTTGTGGACCAAGCAGGTTGTGTGTGACTGATTAGCAGACTTTACGTCAGTCCCTATACCGATGAAGGACTGCTGCAGTATAGGGCAGCGGTCAGCAGTAGTGCACCTCAACCCTATGTATTGTGGACCGATAACAGTCCTTATAGAATAGCAGAATGTACCTCACTCAACCCTATGTACTGTAGCACCCTAGACCAAGTTACCAGTCCTTATAAGAACTTTTGTGGACCAAGCAGGTTGTGTGTTAGTGATTAGCAGACTGTACGTCAGTCCCTATACCAATGAAGGACTGCTGCAGTATAGGACAGCAGTCAGCAGTAGTGCACCTCAACCCTATGTATTGTGGACTGATAAAAGTCCTTATAGAATAGCAGACTGTACCTCACTCAACCCTATGTACTGTAGCACCCTAGACAGACCAAGTTAACAGTCCTGATAAAGAGCTTTGTGGAACAAGTGAGTTGTGAATGATTAGCAGACTGCAGCAGAAGGGCAGCAGTCAAGTATAATATTCTTTCTATATTTGGAAGAAAGAATATTATACGTGTACAAGCCTATTACCATACCACTGATACCAGTCCTGAAAAGAACCTTTGTGGAACTAATAGTAACAGCTACTGTTTAAACTGACCCTCACTGCCTGACACACTGCTTCCTTCCTGTCCCTATACAAACTGGCAAAACAGAGGAGACTGGAACGATAACTGGTTCCTCGAATAGCACTTTTGTGGACCTGATAGTAACAGCTAATGATGATGATGATGACTAATCTGGCTGTCCCTAAAATAGCAGCACACAGCGCCCTGTCCCTTTCTCTAAACTGACAAAAGACACTCAGGCTGCTGCAACAATCAGTAGCACAGCAAACCTATATAACCCTAACACATATACCAGTCCTGAAAAGAACTTTTGTGTGCCAAATAGCTAGCAATTTATCTCTCCCTACTCCACACAGCAACCTTTCCCTATAGTGACAGAAGAAAGAATGTAAAATGGCCGCTGGATCGGGTGTATTTATAGGTTAGGGGGAATGTCCAAGTGACCTTGTGCTGTAATGTCTCAATTGGCTGTCCTGTACCCCATGATGGATGTGTCATCAGGTCAAAGTTCTTTTACACAGTAAAAACACGGAAGTCCGCCGGGCGAACGGCGCCAATAGTCCGCCGAACTTGCGGACTGCGAACAGCCGAAATTCGCCGCGAAACGACCGCCGGGCGAACTGTTCGGCCATCACTATTCCCTAATAGCCATAGTTTTCTCATAAGCATAGGAATCGTCAATCAGATTCAGAACTTCACCTAAAGTCAGAGCGAGCTTGGACTTCCATTTTCGGGCTATCACTAAATGTGCTGCGTGCAACATATGCATCACCAGTGTACGACAAAAATGTGGGTATATATCCATGTCGATACTCAGTAGAGCCTGTTCGATCTTCAGTTTGTTGAGTATTCCCGTTACTTGTGCAATCAGCCTTGCAATTGCAGCCCAAAAACTACGTATGGACACGCAGAACCAAAGCATGTGCACCAGGTTGCCTACCTGCCCACACTCCCTCCAACAAAGGTTGGAAGAGTCTTTGTAAAATTTTGCTAAGGTGTATGGCATTCTGTACCATCTCAAATGAATTTTCTGGGCAATTTCTCTAAAGTTCCAGCATTTAGTGTGTATGTAGTTATTCTTGATTGCCCGACTCCACTGCTCAGAGGAAATAGCTAATTTCAGGTATGCTTCCCATTTGGAGAGTTGAGTAGATTTTTCAAATTGTAATTTATTATGGAGCAAGTTGTAAATTACTGTTATCCCTTTCTTGGGCCTGGGGTTGGAATGCCACATGCTATCTACAGATTCTGGGATGTCTAGATGTTGCACCTTATTAGAGGTCAAGATACTTACTACTCTGGCATAGGTCATAAATTCTGAAGCAGGAAGATTGTTTGTGGTTTGTAGCTCTGAAAAGGATTTAATCTGCCCTCGCTGGAGTAAGTCTGATACTTGGGCAATACCACAAATTTCCCACTGACACGTATTCAAATCTGGAGACAGAAATGTGAGTGCTGCTATGGGGATAGATACCCTCTTATGTTTGACATCCGAGCTTTTGTTAATCATGAAGTATTCCCACGCTTGTAGTGTGGCTGCTATCGTTGGGTGGTGTCTGTGCGTCAGTTTCTTACCTAGAGGAGCAATAAGTAGCAAATCTTTAATAGCCCCTTGGTTCAAACTAGCTTATTCTACTCTACACCAATGGATTGGGTTGGAAGTGTCGAATCATGCTTTAGCCTGGTCTATGATTGCCGCCATATCATAATCTTTCAGATTGGGTACCCCCATCCCCCCTACTATCCTATGTTTTATCAGTAAATTATGTGAGCATCTGGCTTTTTTTCCCTTCCCATATAAATTTAGATTTAGCTTTTTGCATGTTCCTATAAAATGATGAAGGGATTTGAAGTGGTATTGCTCTAAAATAGTAGAGCAGCTTTGGAAGGAGGATCATTTTGTATGCTGCTAGTCTGCCTGACCAAGAAAGGTAAAATTTCCTATGTCTGTGCATTTATTGTGCGAAGCTACTTAACAAGGGAACAAAGTTTTGATTGTATAGTTGAGAGAGTGGATTTGTTAATGTGATACCCAGATATTGAATAGCTTCCTTTGCCCATGGGTATGGCAACGATTTCTGAATAAGGCTCTGGGTTTTGCAGTCTACTCCCACCCCTAATATGTTGGATTTTGTTGCATTTACCTTATAATAAGAAACCTTGTTAAATCTGTCTAATATCTCATGTATTGTTTGCAGGGAAAGAGCCAGATCTGAGAGTGACAAAATAATGTCATCTGCGAATAAAGTGAGGACATGGTCTTTCTTACCTAGTTTTATTCCCTTAATTTGGGGGTGTGACCTGATCGTCTCAGCTAATGGCTCCATCACTAGAGCAAAGACCAGGGGCGACAGTGGGCACACCTGCCTTGTGCCGTTCGTGATGGAGAATTGCTCCTAAAATATGCCCTCCGTATATACGTGTGCTGTGGGCTTTGAATATAAAGCTGTTATGGCTGAATATATATGGCCTGTAAATCCAAATGTAATGAGTACCTGTGATAGATAGGTCCAATGGATCCTATCAAAAGCTTTCTCGGCATCTAATGACAGAAAAATTGAAGGGCTTTTGAGTTTGGTTGCTGAATATATTAAATTGATTATCCGTCTGGTTGCGTCCGTGGCTTGTCTGCCCGCCACAAACCCAACCTGATCGGTTTTATCAAGTTTGGGAGAATCTTTGCTATTCTGTTTGCAATTTTCTTGGTATATAGGGATGAGCCGAACACCCCCCGGTTTGGTTCGCACCAGAACTTTCGAACGGACCCCAAATTCGTACGAACATTAGAACCCCATTCAAGTCTATGGGACTCGAACGTTCGAAATTAAAAGTGCTAATTTTAACGGCTAATATGCAAGATACTGTCCTAAAAAGGGTTTGGGGACTTGGCTCCTGCCCCAGAGGACATGGGTCAATGCAAAAAAAAGTTTTAAAAACTGCCGTTTTGGCGGGAGCATTGATTTTAATGACGATTAAAGTGGAAAAAAAAAGTGAAATATTCCTTTAAATATGGTGCCTGGGGGGTGTCTGTAGTATGCCTGTGAAGTGCCACGTGTTTCCCGTGTTTAGAACAGTCCCTGCACAAAATGACATTTAACGGAAATAACGTAATTTAAAGCTGCTTGCGGTTTTAATGTTATATCTGGTTCCTGCAATATGGTTGAAAATCATTGAGAAAAATGGCATGGGTAGCCCTCCCTGCCCATTACCAGCCCCTTTGGGTCTTGTACGCATATTAAGGGGAACCCCGTACCCATATTAAAAAAAGGAAATGCGTGTGGCCCCCAGGCCCTATATACTCAGAACAGCAGTATACAGGCGGTGCAAACAAGACAGGGACTGTGTAGGTTTGTTGTGTTAAGTTGAATCTGTTTGTAATTTTCAACTGGTACATTTTTAAAGTGTAGCTCCAGTCAAAAAAAACTATTTTTAAGCTTTTTGGAAAACATAGGGAAGGGTTATCACCCCTGTATAATTTGTTTTGTCGTCCATCTTTTTTCATCTCACTTGCTGTTGTCTCCTTCCGTTTGCAAGTAGGAGATGTTTGTAAGTTGGATGTTTGAAAGTAGGGGCCTGCCCTATATGCTCTGCAGAAATGGCGGAACAAGGTGTTGGTTTTGCCACAACATTGTAAGCCCTCAAAGTGACTCTTGGTGGGCGCTGGAGCGCCCTGTTGTGAACGATTATATCAAGAATTGTAATTACATGCCATTGTTGAACAGTGGTAGAAAAATTGACCTTTGGTGGTTGTGGTGCTGGTGCCACAACACTATAAGTCCTCACAGTTACTCTGGGTGGGCACAGGAACGGGCCCTCCTGTGAAATATTATATCAAGAATTGTAATTACATGTCCCTGTTAAACAGGGGCAGAAATATTGGGCCTTAGGCACTGGTGCTGGTGCCACGACACTGCAACCTCTCCCATATACTCTAGTTTTATTGCAGGAATTAGCCCTGCTGCAAAGCATTGCATCAAAAATTGTAATTAAACGCCCCTGTTAAACAGGGGCAGAAAAATTGGGCCTCAGGCACTGGTGCTGGTGCCACCACACTGCAACCTCTCCCATATACTCTTGTTTTATTGCAGGAATTAGCCCTGCTGCAAAGCATTGCATCAAAAATTGTACTTAAACGCCCCTGTTAAACAGGGGCAGAAAAATTGGGCTGATGGCATCACCCAGAACCAGAAATGTTCTTCCAACATATCATCGGAGGAGGAAGAGGATAGACAATCAACATAACAGGACAGTCACTCAGCATCAGCATAGGCAGTCTTGAAGGGATGTGATATTTTAAAAAAAATTATTCGGTTACATCAGCTTCAGGTGCTTGGTAGCTGTGGGTGATCCAAGACTGATTCATCTTGATGAAGGTCAGTCGATCAACTGATTCGGTAGACAGCCGCACCCTGTGATCGGTAACAAAGCCACCAGCAGCACTGAAGGTGCGTTCCGAAAGAACGCTGGATGCAGGACAGGCCAGTAGCTCAATTGCATACTATGCAAGCTCTGGCCAGTGATCCATCCTCAAGACCCAGTAAGCCAGAGGATTTTTGGTGGGAAAGGTGTCCAAGTCTGACCTTGCCCCTAGGTATTCCTGCACCATGTAAATCAGACGCTGGCGATGGTTGCTGGAACCGATCATACCTTGGGGCTGCGTACTAAAAAATTGTCTGAAAGCATCAGTCAGACGGCCACCTTCTCCACCGCTCCTTCTGACCGATGCCTCAGCAACGCGTTGTCCAGGACCAGGAGTTTGTAACCTCCCAGTCTCTGGGAACGCGTTGCACAGACCTTTCTGCAAGGCCTCCCGGAGATGTCTCATCCTCTGCTCCCTCTGCGATGGCAAGATAAGGTCGGCAACTTTACCCTTGTACCGTGGATCAAGGAGAGTGGCCAGTCAGTAATAGTCCCTCTCCTTGATCCGAAGAATACGAGGATCCTTCCGCAGGCTTTGCAGGATCAGGGAGGCCATGCAGCGTAGGTTAGCTGAGGCATTCGGTCCGGAGTCCTCTGGGTCACTAAGGACAACATAATCCACAGCTACCTCCTCCCAGCCACGTACAAGTCCACGTGTTTCTTGGGACTGTAAATCATCCCTACAAGACTGCTGCTGCTGCTGCTGCTGATGCTGAGTGCCAGCCTCCACCTCCATGCTGACACAATCATCCTCCTCCTCCTCTTCCTCCTCCTCCTCCTCCTCATCCTCTTCCTGTGTGATGGGTGGCACATCAGGAACACTGTCTGGATAAAGGGGGCCTTGAGAGGCAAGGAAGTCCTCCTCTTCCTGCCTCTGTTCTGCCTCAAGTGCCCTGTCCATTATTCCACACAGCGTATGCTCCAAGAGGTGGACAAGAAGTACAGTGTCACTGATGCATGCACTGTCACTGCTCACCATCCTTGTGGCCTCCTCAAACGGTGACAGGACAGTGCATGCATCCCTGATCATGCCCCACTGGCGTGGTGAGAAAAAACCGAGCTCCCCTGACCCTGTCCTGGTGCCATAGTCGCACAGGTACTCATTGATGGCCCTCTGCTGCATGTGCAGCCGCTGCAGCATGGCCAATGTTGAGTTCCACCTGGTGGGCATGTCACATATAAGGCGGTTCTTGGGCAGGTTCAACTCCTTTTGGAGCTCAGCCAGCCGAGCACAGGCATTAAATGATCGGCGGAAATGCACACAGACTTTCCTGGCCTGCTTCAGGACATCCTATAAGCCCGGGTACCTGCCCAAGAACCGCTGCACCACCAGGTTAAGGACGTGAGCTACACAGGGCACATGGGTCAGTTGTCCCTGTCGGAGGGCGGAGAGGAGGTTGGTGCCATTGTCGCAAACCACCATTCCTGGCTTAAGCTGGCGTGGTATCAACCACCTCTCGGCCTGCCCCTGCAGAGCTGGCAAAACATCCGCCCCAGTGTGGCTCCTGTCCCCCAAACAAACCAGCGCAAGCACGGCATGGCATCGTTTTGCCTGCGTACTTGCGTAGCCCCTGGAACGCCTACGGAGCACCACTGGTTCTGAGGACAGAGCACTGGAAGAGGCCATGGAGGAAGAAGAAGAGGAGGGGGTGGAGGAGAGAGGTGTGTCACAACCAATAGTAGCATTTTGGAGGCGTGGTGGCGGAACAAACTCCAACACTACTGCACCTTGTCCTACATCCTTCCCAGCTGCCAGAAGAGTGACCCAATGGGCCGTGAAAGACAGGTAACGTCCCTGTCCATGCCTGCTGGACCATGAGTCAGCGGTAATATGCACCTTACCGCTGACCGCCCTGTCCTGCGAGGCAAGGACATTGCCTTTCACATGCCGGTAGAGAGCCGGAATAGTCTTCCGTGAGAAAAAGTGGCGTTTGGGGACCTGCCACTGAGGAACCGCACATTGTACAAACTCACTGAAGGGGGCCGAGTCTACCAACTGAAAAGGCACCAGTTGAAGTGCTAGCAATTTAGCCAAGCTAGCATTCAACCGCTGGGCATGTGGATGGCTGGGAGTGAACTTTTTTCGCCGGTCCAGCAGCTGGGGCAGGGACATTTGCCTGCTATAATCGGACGTGGGTGTACTGCTAGCAGAGTGCCCGGAAGCACTTGGCTGTGACACACCTAATTCTACACCTTCATTCCTCTCAGAGCAGGTTTCAGAGAGGACTGAAGGTATAGTGGGTTTGGAGATGCCAGCTGATGAGGAGCAAGGAGAGGTCCGCTTTGTTCTTTGGTGTGGGTCTTTGAGGTACGCTTGCCAACGAGCTGCATGGCAGGTCAACATATGTCTGGTCAAGCATGTGGTGCCCAAGCGGCTGATGTTTTGGCCACGCGAGATACGCTTGAGACATATGTTGCAAATAGCAGCAGTGCGATCTGATGCACTCGTCTCAAAAAAGGCCCACACGAAAGAACTTTTAGAATAACGCGCAGAGGCAGCGCCCTGCACAGGCGGAGCTCTGCGGTGTGATTCAGTCGGTGTGCTGTCCCTAAGCTGGCCCCCGGAGGGCATCCGGCCTCGTTGGACATGTGCCTCCTCCTCCTCCTCTCTCCTACCAGGCACCCACGTGGAGTCAGTGCCCTCATCATCCCCTCCCTCTTCATCGCTGTAGCAAACCTGGCAGTATGCTGCAGCTTGTGGAACATGACTGCCAGATTGCTGTCCTTCTTGAGCATCCCCTCACTCTGCTACTGCCTTCCTCTAGCTGAGTGTCATCATCAGAGCCTACAAAACACTGGGCATCCTCCTGGAGCATGTACCCAACACTGTGCTCAAAGAGTTCAGGAGACTCCTCAGGAGGACGTGGTGGGTCTAGGGAAGGAGTCACTGATGATAACATTGAGAGGAGGGAAGACGATGTGTTGGCAGCTGCTTTGCTAGTACCCTGAGACTGGGTGAGAGAGGATGAGGAGGATGAAGAGGGCTTGGTCATCCACTCTACCAAGTCGTTGGCATGTTGCGGTTCAACATGTCCAGCTGCCGAAAAGAAGGACAAGCGTGTCCCATGGCCACGTGCTGATGACAATGCACCGCGTCCACGACCAGCACTGTTGTCTCTAGACACAGAGCTTGCTTGCCCTCTTTTATCGGCTCGCGCCTGTCTGCCTCTCCTTGCTGGCCTTCCAGTTATGGTAATGGCCTGAAGGGAGTTGGGTAAAACAGCAGTTGGGTAGTGTATATTGTGCTGGAGGCACACAACACCCACTAACTCCTGCAGATGCCTTTATTATAGAACACCAGAGATAAAGGGGTATACAGTAATGGAAGTCACACAACACCCACTAAGCCCTGCAGATGGCTCTATTAGAGAACAGCAATAAACGGTAGATACAGGTGTATATTGTGCTGGAGGCACAAAACACCCACTAACTCCTGATGCCTTTATTATAGAACACCAGAGATAAAGGGGTATATACAGATGTATACTGTGCTGTGCTGGAGGCACACACAACTTCCAATAACTCCTGCAGATGGCAAGTGGGCTCAAATAGAGAAGAGCTATGTAGGTGGATATAGCGGTATGTACTGGGTACAGAGCACGCAGACAGCACGCACAAGCTCCTAACACTACTGACTGCAAGCTCTCTATTATAAAAGATAGATCACTAGCTATATAGGTGAGGTGAATATAGCGGTGTATACTGCGGTCAGGGCACGCAGACAACAACCACTACACAACAGCAAGATCGAAAATCGGCCGAAAACAATCGGTGTGTACTGTGTTGAAGATACACAGAACACCCACTAACTGCTTCAGACGCCAACACACTACACAAGGCCGCCGCGCTGGCGGCCTTATATAGTGTGGGGCGTGCACTACACAGCCTGAGCTATGATTGGCCACAGGCATCCTGCCTGTGGCCAATCATGGCTCTCCTCGCTGCTGGCGCTGCGATTGGCCAAGCATGCGGGGTCACAGTGCACGCTTGGCCAATCATGAGCCAGCAATGCACTGCGCCATCGCAGTGCATTGTGGGCCGTGAGCGGCACACGAATTTGGCACGAACGGATCAAAACGTTCGGACTTCGCCGAACGGGCGAACAGCCGATGTTCGAGTCGAACGTATGTTCGACTTGAACACGAAGCTCATCCCTATTGGTATATATTTTGAGGTCAACATTCAAAAGGGAGCTTGGCCCTTAAATTTTGTGCTCTGTCCTCGCTTCGGCAGGACCTATACTAAAATTGGAACGATACAGAGAAGATTAGCATGGCCCCTGCGCAAGGATGACACGCAAATTTCGTGAAGCGTTCCATATTTTTTTGTATGCTGCTTCCCTTTTGGAGCCACCCAGTGGCTTTTTTTGTTTTTGTTCTACTAAATGTTGTTTTGCACCAGACCTCACGGGCCTGTTTCCCACAACTGATGTTTACAGCTGTTGTCTTATGTATACCCCTGTTGATTCTATTGGGAACAGGTATCCCTGCCTTTATTTCTCACTGCTCCCTATACGAGGTTGTTCTACTGTTTTTTCTCCCTTTTTCTGCCTTCTTTCCTACCTCTGTCTTCCCTCTGCTTCTGCCCTCCCACCCTCTGCTCCTCCCCCTGCCCCCCTGGCCTGACCTTTTCTTCCGCTCCCACGTCCCCCAAGGTTTGCCCATAGTACCACCTTTCATATTGATTCTCAGCTCCTCCCTACGGCCCCCCCATGGCTAGTGACGGTTCCATAACCTTTGCTTCCTTTAACTGTAGGGGTTTCAACACGCCTGAGAAGCGGAGCCAGACACTCTACCATTTTCACAAGAAGCGTGCGCAAATCCTGCTGCTCCAAGAGACGCATTTTTGCGCGGGAGCTATCCCAGCCCTGCGCAATAGATATTACTCACAATGGTTTCATAGTGTTAATCCTCAGTCCAAGTCTAAGGGGGTGTCTGTCGCCTTTCATAAATCTTTCAACCCGGAGGTCCTAGACTCTCTAATAGATAACTCTGGTCGCTATGTTTTCCTGAAACTGAAGCTAAATGATTTTCTTTTCACAGTGGCTAACATCTATGTGCCGAACGTGGGCCAGGCTCGGTTCCTCTCCTCGGTCCTCACCAGACTGTCCTCTTTTGGAGGGTCAACTTTCATTGTTGGAGGTGATCTGAACGTTGCCCTCTCCCCGTCCGCAGACACGTCCTCGGGTAAGTCCTCTATTCCCCATTCCACCTTAGCACGCATTAAATCACTTCTACACTCTTCCCATCTGGTGGATGCCTGGCTAATCCAGCATCCAACGGAAAGGGATTACAGCTACTTTTCCGTTGCACACGACTCATATAGTAGACTGGACCATTTCCTCATATCACAGTCCCTGCTTGACACGCCTCTCCACACTTCGATCGGTAATATTCTATGGTCTGACCATGCCCCCGTCTACCTGACTCTGGTTCGCCCCCCTGCTATCCGTCGGGGAGCGAGCTGGAGACTTAACAACAATCTGGTGCGGGACACCGTGTGTGTGGCGGATGTCTCTCAGGCCATTCGGGACTTTGTAGGTGACCATTCCGCTGACACTACCTCTCCTATGAACCAGTGGGACACTCTCAAATGTGTGCTCCGAGGTACCCTTATACAACATGGTTCTCGCCTTAAAAAGGCCCGAGCCCATGACATACGCAGACTCCTTACTATCATTGCGGACCTCGAATCCCTCCACAAGAAGGACTTGGACCCTGCTGTTTTTGTTCAGCTTTCCAATGCCCGCAGAGACCTACTTCTACTCCTAGACGCGCACTCCCTGATCGCCAGGGATAAAGCGCGGAGCCACTTCTACTCTTTGGCAAACAAATGTGGTAAGCACCTGGCTAGGGTCATTCATCCGAGACCCCCGCGACATTCTATTCCCTTCCTTGTCCGCCCAGACCAAACGAAAACATTTAACACCTCTGGGATATCTGCATCCTTCAGGCAATACTACTCCCAGCTCTATAACCTCCCGCATGCGACCCCCCCAGTTGGGTCCCCTCCATCTTCTGACCCCACGCAGGCTTATATCCTAGAGACCGCCCTACCCACTGTTGACGCTGTGGACGCAGCGAGACCCCCGCGACATTCTATTCCCTTCCTTGTCCGCCCAGACCAAACGAAAACATTTAACACCTCTGGGATATCTGCATCCTTCAGGCAATACTACTCCCAGCTCTATAACCTCCCGCATGCGACCCCCCCAGTTGGGTCCCCTCCATCTTCTGACCCCACGCAGGCTTATATCCTAGAGACCGCCCTACCCACTGTTGACGCTGTGGATGCAGCGACCTTAGACGAGCCCCTGACTACCTTTGACTTTTTACAGGCTATTAAACTCCTTAAAGTGGGGAAATGCCCAGGCCCTGACGGCTTTACACCCCGGTTCTACAAAACTTTTGCCCCCCAGCTTGCTCCCCTTCTGATGAAAGCCTTTAACTCGGTGGACAGTTCTAACCTCTCGTCAAAGGAATCTTTGTCTGCTAACATTTCTATTATCCCTAAACCGGGCAAAGATCCGTCCCAATGCAGCAGCTACCGGCCCATCTCCCTGCTCAACATAGATGTCAAGCTATTTGCAAAAGTCCTAGCCACCCGTCTGTCCCCCCTATTGCCTAAGATTATTCATAATGATCAGGTGGGGTTTGTCCCTGGCAGGGAGGCAAGGGACAACACCACCAAGACGATACATCTTATATCCCTGATCCAACGTAAAGGTCTGAGAGCTTGCCTCTTATCCTTCGACGCCGAAAAGGCCTTCGATAGGGTCAGCTGGAGGTTTCTACAGCTCTCTCTGGAACAACTTGGCCTCGGAGCTTCCTTCATATCAAAAGTAATGTCCCTATACTCCCGACCTTCAGCTGCGGTCCTGGTTAACGGTACGACGTCGGCTCCCTTTGATATTGCCAACGGTACTCGGCAGGGCTGTCCCCTGTCCCCCCCTCCTCTTTGTCATCATCATTGAGCATTTGGCTTGTGCCATACGACAAAACCCCTCCATTCTTGGTATCCAAACTCCGTCTGCCCATCACAAACTTTCCTTGTATGCTGATGACCTCCTAGTGTATATTCAGAATCCACACATTTCCATACCATCCCTACTTAGTGAGTTTCAACGCTTTGGTATCTACAGTAACTTTAAGCTCAACATCTCTAAGACGGAAGCCCTTAACATATCCCTTGCCCCCTCCACGCTGTCCCTTCTGCAATCCAACTTTTCATTTAAATGGCAGGCTAAGGGGATCTCGTACCTGAGGATTATTATCCCCTCCAACCTAGCTGATTTGTTTTCTCTGAATTATATCCCTTTGCTTAATCGTATACGGAAGGACCTCGAGGAGTGGGGGGGATCTCCCTTGCCCTGGTTCGGACGGATTTATATCCTGAAGATGGACACTCTACCCAAGTTCCTATATTTATCTCAAACAATACCCATCCACGTCCCCAAATCATTTTTTATCTCCCTACGCTCGCTGGCAATCAGATTCTTGTGGAACCGGGGCCTCCCCAGGGTTAAATTTAAACTACTGACGATCCCGAAGACTCTGGGAGGCACAGGCCTCCCTGACTTTGAGATTTACCATAAGGCCGCTCATTTGACTCGCATCATTGAGTGGTTCTCTCGCCCTTCCTGCAAGGCCTCGGTGTCTGTTGAACAGGACCTTTCTCCTGTAGATCTCCGAGCCCTTCCATGGGGTTATAACCTGGCCTACTCTCGTATGACCTCCTTGTCCCCTCTGACTTTGGCTTCCCTGACGATGTGGTACAGGACGGGACTAAACTCCACTCTCTCCTCGGACCCGGGCCCCTTGACGTCCCTCTTTGACCATCCTGCTTTGCCACAAAGTGTAGGGGCAACCTCCCTAGGACCTTTTAAACGCACAGATTGGCCGCAGGCCCGTACCTTTGTGCACCCCTCTCAGTGGACCCCAGTCTCCGTGACAGACTCTGGAGATTGACTCACGGCCCTACATGTGTCCGCATTTGCCAAACGACTACACTCCTCCTCTCAGATACATCGCAAGCTTACCAATTTCGAGGAACTGTGTTCGCTTCCAGAAACTCCCAAACACTTACTGTCCTCCTTATACAACCTGCTACAGACTTTAGCACATGCTCAACTCCCACATTACACCAGGCTGTGGTCTGCGGATTTGGGTGAAGACATCTCTGTGCCGGAATGGAATACCTCTTTTCATTTCACACACAAGTTGACAATCTCCTGCTACTCCCAAGAAAAGAACTACAAGCTATTGTCCAGGTGGTACAGGGACCCTGCTAATTTACATAGGATCTTCCCGTCTACCCCGGCCACCTGCTGGCACTGTGCAGCTTCAGTCGGAACTTACATGCATGTCTGGTGGGACTGTGAGAGAATCCGCCCCTTCTGGACACAGGTTTTTGACTGCTATAATCTCTTGGCTGATACCCCGGTTCCTATTTCTCCAAAAATTGCATTACTCTCTATTCTGCCAGGGTCTATTAAATCGCAGAAACAAAGGTTGCTCCGCTTTTTTATGTCCTCCGCTAGGCAACTGATACCTGCCTATTGGAAGACGACGACCACCCCCCATTATCACGGTGGGTATCGATTATGAATGACACCATGAGAATGGAGGAGATGTTGGCACTGGACAATGACACTTACTCCAAATTTGTTTCTCAGTGGTCGATCTGGCTCCGCTTCTCTTCTTCTGACACTTTAATGAACCAAATCTTAAACGCATAAGGCCGCTGTGGGCTCTCCCTTACCCTACCCCCCCTATCCAATTCCTTCCCCCTCCCCCCCTTCCTCCCTCTTTCCCTTCCTCTCCTCTTGCTATTTAGCTTTCCCCTATACTGCCTTGCTCCTCTTTACTTTGCTCTTTTCTCTTCTCTCTTCCTTTTTCTCTTTTCCTTTTTATGTTCTTTTCTAAAATCTGCGTCATGTAGTAACCCATGGGTGCTTCTCCCTACTGTGACCTTAGGGACCGGAACACAGGCCGTCTTTTCTACCCTCCAAGCTTCCTGTCAGAGACCGGCTGTGGCTGAATGTCGTTAGCCGATCTCTTGTATTTGTACCTCTGTTACTGTTCCTGTCTGTATATGCCTCATGATGGTTACTGTTTATTGTTTTTACTTGACATGTCTTAATAAAAATATTTTCAACACTAAATTTTGTGCTCTGTCCAGCTCCTTCCTTGATTTGGGTAACGTGATCACTGTAGCTTGCAACATCTCTGGTGGAAATAAGGAAGAGGCGGCAGCATCCTGGAACACCTTTCGGAGTGTTGGTAGTAAAGTTGTGGCAAATCTCTTATAGCACTCCGAGGAGTACCCATCAGGTGCTGGCGATTTGTTATTTGGCAGATTATTTATTGTTTCCAAAATTTCTGGGATAGAGAATGGGGAGTTTAAGGATTCAATCTTCAGAGGTGTCAATTTAGGGAGGGATACATCCTGCAGGAAACTGTTGATTGTCTCTGGTTTGGGCAGCCTATGTTTTCGATCTATAGCCAATTCCTCTAGTGGTAGGTCAGGAAGAATTTATTTTATTATATTGGTCAGAAAGGCCGTTAGCTCTGATGGCTTGACTGTTTCCGGAATACCTCGTATTTTAACGTTGTTCTTTCTGGAACGATCTTCAAGGTCCGCGAACTTTGATTTTAGCCATTGTATATCATCCTCATGATCGTTATGGGCATAATGTTGTTGAAAGTTTCAGTGAATTCCTCAATTTTGCCTTCAATGTGGGAAACTCTGTCCCTCACTTCTTTAACTTCTGATTTGCACTGGTTCATAAGTTGTTCATAAGTTGTAACATGTCTGTATGTATAGCTCATCTCATTGACACCAACAGGGCCGCTGATAGGGCAGTACAATCAGCCCTGATGTACTGGGCCCGCCCAGATCAGCTACACAGTGGGGCCCGGGCATCATAAACAATTTGTTACTGCATTTAAAAAAAAAACATTTTCTAAACTCTTCTCTGCTTCCACTTGCTTACAGAGTGGGTAAATTGTTTTCCTGGGCCTCATCTGGTCAATGCAGGGGCTCAGGAGGGGAGCACAACAGAGGGACTATTTCTTTATTTTTGGGGCGCATATACATCATGCCGCCCCACTATTTTATTAGTCCCGGCTGGGGGAGTGATATTGTGATTCTCCGTTCGGCTCCCGGCTGCATTCCTCATTCTATGGGAAATAGAGGAAAGAATACTCACTGTGTCCTATTATATATCTCACAGCAGGGTCTCTGTCATGGCTCTGTGTTACATTGCTTTTGGGTGCTGACTTTGTTATGGTTGTACTGTTACAGTCTGTTATATGCAATACAGCCATAAGTTAACTAAGCCAGCACTCAACAGCCATGCGACATAAAGTCATGATACATTCATGTCATGATAGAGCCCCTGTTTACTGTGATGCCTGTGTGATAATTGTAACCTGATGATAATAAGAAACATGCTACTTTAAAAACTAATTTGGAGGCGCAGTAAACGTGCAGCGGAGCTGCATTTTTACTGCCCCCCCAAACCAATCCCCTTTAATTGCTTCCCATCGTTGCTGTATTGGAAGGTTGATGATATCTCGATATCATCAATGATATGCTCAATCATCACGATATGCTCTTGAACAAGCATATGATCAAACTGATCTTAGCTTGAGCAGATGCTTTGGAGGCCAGAGGACAGATATGGGGTCTAAAAGACCTCATATCTCCCTATAAAGAGGACCTGTTATGGCCCTTGCTATCACAAGGAATGTTGTCCATCCCCTGTGAAAGCCAAAATGACCATAAAAAATGTAAAGATACAATGTAAGATTTTTTTTATTTGTAATTAATAAAATACAATTGAAAAGAAATGTAAACTGCCCCCTGCTCCTTCATGCTTACTAATTGCAAACATGTTTTGGCTTCACACGCATATGTAAACGGCAACAAAGCTGCATTTCACTTCAGGTCAGGGGTGGGGGCAAGGGCATGGTTTAAGGGGGCCCTGTCAGGTAGGCTGTACGGGGCCCCATGATTTCTAACAGCGGCCCTGGACACCAACATCTCTTTTAATGTAGAGTCCATTACAGGTTGATTGCATGTGGGGAATGCTGCAATGGCATCCTGGAACTCTTTTTTTTTTTTTTTTATAAATTCTTTTTATTTGTTTTAAAAGAAAAAGTACAGAACATAGCCTCGGGGCATTCCCCGGCTCAAACAATACAACACAACAGGTAAGGCAGAACACCTAAAAAACTATCCGCCTAACCCAAAGAACATACAACCAAACCCCATAGCTTGCTGCTAAGATTGACAGGAGCAATGTAAGTCTCAGTAATTAACATTAAGCGTAATGATGCACTATAGGCAGTCTACCAACAGAGATCTACAAGTGGGCGTCAATCAGATACACAGGCATCCCAAACGCTACCCTAGATGACATCCTGGAACTCTAGAGTGTCATCTAATGCAGTGCAGCCGTTCTCCCTTCCTGTGTCAGCCTGTGTAGGATCTGTTTCTCTCTGTTTAGCTTTGACAGGGCTGTTTGAGCATGAGAATGACTGTGATCCTGCTTGCATTAGACTGCCTCTAGCCTGAGAGTGATGTCTTATTGTCCCTCCTAATTCAGCTGCCTGATTCTATGATGAGGAAGAGCTTCACTCGCCGCCAGCGCCATTTTGGTGGCCTAAGCGGCCAGCAGATGTATAAAAATCAGTCATCTTACCGGGACCTCTCCTTTTTCTTTGCATGATCGGGATGGTCTCTGAACCTGTTAGACTGCAAAACCACCGTTTTTTTGTGCCTCCTCTGTGATTCCGTTCTGAGGATCCGTGTGGCTGAGAGCTAATCTCCTATGTGGCCATACTCCTCGCTCACGGGCTCCGCCCCTGGTCCATTTAATTCTGAGTGAGGGCAGGTGATGCGGGACGGGCAGTGAGAGATGATGCCATCTCGGTGCTCCCCGCTGCACCTTGCTCTGACATTGAAGTTGCCCAGCTGTGAGGGTGGAAGAGCGGTGATGCGGGGCGGGTGGAGAGAGATGATGTAATCTTTGCTCGCCTGCCCACTTGCTTCTCTCATCAACCCACCCGCCGCACCTGTTGCCTGGCTGCAGAGAGGCCATGGCCAGCTGGTTAGTAAGGTACCCCTATGGCAAGAGAATCGGGGCTATAGCCTCAATAGCCACCCCCTAGTGATGCCACCGACTGTAGGGATGGCATTGGACCAGGTGATGAGCGGTGCCTGGTTTCCTCTAGACATGACGCTTACCATTCAGGCCAAAGAGTTCAATCTTTGTTTCATCAGACCAGAGAATTTTGTTTCTCATGGTCTGAGAGTCCTTCAGGTGCATTTTGGAAAATGCATGGTCTGGCCACTCTACCATACAGACCATGCTCTGACATGCACGGTTAACTGTGGGACCTTTATATAGACAGGTGTGTGCTTTTCCAAATCATGTCAAATCAACTGAATTTACCACAGGTGGACTCCAATCAAGTTCTAGAACCATCTCAAGGATGATCAGTGGAAACAGGATGCACCTGAGCTCGATTTTGAGTGTCATGGCAAAGGTTGTGAATACTCATGTACAAAAGTGATGTGAGAGAGAGAGAGAGAGAGAGAGAGATAAAATGTACCTAAGGGAGTTTCTGAAGGTCAATGATTGGTCTGCTGAGCTGGCCTTGGACACCATCCTAGAAACGTTCCTCTAGTGACCTTGGTATGTTATTATTAACACTGGCTTCTCTTAATCTTCAGAAGATTTTCTGATAAAACTACTGAGAATCTTTTTTCACTTTACTATGACTCTACTATGTATACATATTTAAAGAGAGAAATTCTATTTGTCTCGACCCTGGACCCAAAGCCAAATTCTTCCAGCAAACTTTAACCTCGTTCAAGATGAGAACAAATATTTGTTGAGTAGAGGCCATCGTTTCTGACGTCACAGATGTCAAGAGTTGGGTTTGACCAGGCAGGATTCAGTGGTAGTTTTTTTTTTGGTTTACCAATTTAAAGAATTATTAACCAGCTCAGTTATGGAAGGTTTTACCCCCTTTCATGACCAGGGCATTTTTGTTTTGCTACTTGTCACTGTGCTACTTTAACTGGCAATTGCGCGGTCGTCAAGTGCCGTACCCAAATGACATTAACATCATTTTTTTCAAATAAATACGGCTTTCTTTTAGTGGTATTTGATCACTGGTGTTTTTTCTTTGCGATAGAAATGAAAAAAAGACCACAAAATTTGAAAGAAAAAAAACAATATTATATCCAAAAAAATCTATTTTTTTTCATAAATTTAGGCCAAAATGTATGCTGCTGCATGTCTTTGGTTAATAAGTGTTTATTAATTGGTTTGTGTGAAAGTTATAGCGTTCACAAACTATGGGATATATTTGGAAATTGATCAAGCCTGAAGTACCGACAGCCTCATCTCATTTTTGGAGGCTCTTAAATTGCCAGGACAGTACAAATATCCCCCAAATGCCCCCTTTTTTTTAAAGCAGTCTGAGGCATTTAGTAAGAGGCATGGTGAGTTTTTTGCAAGTTGCTGTTTTTTATCATTTATTTATTTTTTTTAATAAAAAAAAAAATTAAACTTTTTTTTTTTAACCACTTAAGCCCCGGACCATTTTGCTGGCCAAAGACCAGAGCACTTTTTGCGATTCGGCACTGCGCCGCTTTAACTGACAATTGCATGGTCGTGCGATGTGGCTTCCAAACAAATTGATGTCCTTTTTTTCCCACAAATAGAGCTTTCTTTTGGTGATATTTGATCACCTCTGTGGTTTTTATTTTTTGTGCTTTAAACAAAAAAAATTTTGTAAATTTTGAAAAAAAACGCATTACTTTTTACATTTTGCTGTAATAAATATCCCCCCAAAATATCTAAAAAATGTTTTTTTTCCTCAGTTTAGGCCGATACGTATTCTTCTATATATTTCTGGTAAAAAAAAACTGCAATAAGCGTTTATTGATTGGTTTTGCGCAAAAGTTATAGCGTTTACAAAACAGGGGATCGTTTGATGACATTTTTATTAATAATTTTTTTTATTAGTAATAGCAGCAATCAGCGATTTTGATCGTGACTGCGACATTATGGTGGACAGATTGGACACTTTTGGTGCGATCTTGGGACTATTCACATTTATACAGCAATCAGTGCAATTAAAAATGCATTGATTAATGTGTGAATGCAACTGGCAGTGAAGGGGTTAACCACTAGGTGGCACTGTAGGGGTTAAGTGCGTCCTAGGGAGTGATTCTAACTGTGGGAGGATGGGGCTATGTGTGACACGTCACTGATCACCGCTCCCGAGTCCGCGGGACATGCGGTTGCGCTCACGAAGCTCTCGGCGAGCACCCGCCTGCAACCCGCCTCTTAAAGGGCAACATACAGGTACGTGATTCTGCCTGTACGTGCCCTTCTGCCACAGTATATCTGCATGAGGCGGTCGGGAAGCGGTTAGCATGATTTCACCTCAGCAGCACAGCATCATCATATAACATATTGGGGGTTAATTACTATAGGCAAATCCACTTTTCAATACAAGTGCAAAGTGCACTTGAAATTGCACTGAAAGTGCACTTGGAAGTGCAGTCGCTGTAAATCTGAGGGGTAGATCTGAAATGAGGGGAAGCACTGCTGATTTTATCATCCAATCAAGTGCAAGATAAAAAAAATATTTTACATTTCCTTGCATGTCCCCCTCGGATCTACAGCCACTTTACTTCCAAGTGCACTTTCTGTGTCATTTCAAGTGCACTTTGCACTTGTAGTGAAAAGTGGATTTGCCTTTCGTAAATAACCCCCATTGTCACCACTCAACGATACTGACTGGTGACAATATGTAAAAAAAAAAAAGAAAAAAAATTTAATTTCTTCATTACTCTTCTTACAATACTTCAATACAATACTGACTGGTGTTCAGTACGTTAAAATAAAAAAAATAAAAAAAATAAAAATGAGGAGAGGCACTCACCATGTTTGGAGGAAGAAAAATGCTGACTATGACCCTAAGAACACCATCGCTACAGTCAAGCATGGAGGTGGAAACATTATGCTTTGGGGCCGTTCCTCTGCTAAAGGGACAGGCCAACTTTGCCGCATTGAGGGACCAATGGACGGGACCATGTATTGTAAATTCTTGGATGAGAACCTTCTCCCCTCAGCCAGGACACTGAAGATGGGTCATGGATGGGCCTTTTATCATGACAATGACCCAAAACATACCACCAAGTCAACAAAGGAGTGGCTCAAAAAGAAGCATATTAAGGTCATGGAATGGCCTAGCCAGTCTCTAGACCTTAACCCCATAGCAAATGTATGGAGGGAACTGAAACTTTGAGTTGCCAAGAGACAGCCAAGAAACCTTAAGGATTTCGAGAAGATCTGTAAAGAAGAGTGGACCAAAATCTCTCCTGAGATGTGTGTAAACCTGGTCACCAACTACAAGAAACGTCTGACCTCTGTGCTCGCCAACAAGGGTTTCTTCACCAAGTAACTAAGTCATGCTTTGGGCATCAAATACTTATTTTACTCACTGAACTGCAACTCAATTTATAGCATTTGTTTTATGTGTTTTTTTGTAGATTTTTGGTTGATATTCTGTCTCTATCATTTAAAATACACCTATGATAAAAATTATAGACCTTTAATTTCTTTGTAAGTGGGCAAACTTACAGAACCTGCAGGGGAGCAAATCATTATTTTTCCCCACTATATAAAATTTTTGGTTTTGGTATTAACCCCTTCCTGCCGAGCGTACGCAGATCTGCATACTCGGCTTCCGGGGGTTATACCGGGATGATGCCCGCAGGCATCATTCCAGTACCGTTTTTTCCAGCGGGTGATTGGCTATCCAGCCATAACAATCGAAGCGGCTAAAAGCCGCTCGGCTGTTATGCCGGAGGAGCGGGAGGGGACGTCCCCCCCTCCCGCCGCCTCCCACCACTGTTACCGGTGCTCCCGCTCGATCGGGAGCAGCGATTCAAGATCCGATGCCTCCGGGTGCTGGGGAGGAACTGGAACAAAGCCGTAATCGGCTTCGTTCCAGTATCCTAATAGTAAACACGGAAGCAACGTCATGACGTCACTTCCCGTTTACTCGGCTGCCAATGGCGCTGGTTTTAAAAAAATATACAGTATTCAGAATCGCAGTTTTCGGTGATCTGAATACATTGAAGTGTAAAGGAGGGATCGGGGGTCTTTTAGACCCCCGATCCCTCCATAAAGAGTACCTGTCACCACCTATTACTGTCACAAGGGATGTTTACATTCCTTGTGATAGCAATAAAAGTTAACAAATTTTTTATTTTTTTTAAAAAACAATTTATTCATTTAAAAAAAAAAAATGTTTTAAAGTGCCCGCCATCCCCGCGAGCTTGCGAAGCAAAGAAAATGCATACGGAAGTCGTGCCCATATATGTAAACGGTGTTCAAATCACACATGTGAGGTATCGCTGTGATCGTCAGAGCAAGAGCAATAATTCTAGCACTAGACCTCCTCTGTAACACTAACCTGGTAACCGTAAAAAAAATTGAAAGCGTCGCCTATTGAGATTTTTAGGTACCGTACTTTGTTGTCAATCCAGGGTGCGTGCATTTTTAAAGTTTGACATGTTTGGTATCTATTTACTTGGCATAACATTATCTTTCACATTGTGCAAAAAAATTGGGCTAATTTTACTGTTTCTTTTTTTTTAATAATGAAAGTGTCCCTTTTCCCAAAAAGTTGCGTTTAAAACACCGCTGCACAAATACCGTGTGACATAAAAGATTGCAACAATCGCCATTTTATTCTCTAGAGTCTCTGCTAAAAAAAAATATATAATGTTTGGGGGTTACAAGTAATTTTCTAGCAAAAAATATGGATTTTAACTTGTAAACACCAAATGCCAAAAATAGGCTTAGCCATGAAAGGGTTAATATCGCTTTAAATTTTACTTGTTAAAAAAGGGTTGGTTGGATATACACTTTTATGACTTGGTTTACAACTATAGGCATGACTAAGTACGGGTGCTGGTTCGGCTTGAGAAAACGCGCATATTTGCAGTTGTGCGGGGATGCTAGTAACAATTAAAGGGATTGTAAAGTGAATTTTTTTTTTTTTAAATAACAAACATGTTATACTTACCTCCACTGTGTAGCTCGTTTTGCACAGAGTGGCCCCAAACCTGCTCTTCTGGGGTCCCTCTGCGGCTGTCTCTGCTTCCTCCTGCAGGTGCTTCTCACGTTCATGCGAGCTCCCTCGCATGGTGAGAAGCATCTGTGGGCGTGCTCCCGTGATACAGCCGGCGGCTATAGCCTCTCGCTGTATCACACGGCCCCGCCCCCGGCGCTCCGCGTCAGTGGATGTGATTGACAGCAGCACGAGCCAATGGCTGCGCTGCTTTCCATCCATCCACTCCAGCCAATCAGCGGCCAGGCTGAACGGTGGAAAGGACGTCGGGGGAGGAGCGCGGGACTTTCGAGGGGTGAGGTAAGTAAAACGGGGGGCCTGGGGGCGCCGGGACTGCATTAAGGAGAAAAAACATTTACCTTTACAACCCCTTTAACGGCACCTCCGTGCATCTGCTGAAGTACCGTATACCCTATATACACTCACCGACCACTTTTAGGTATGGGATACACCTGTTCATTTGCTTGGTAACATAAATTGCTAATCATAAAATCACATGGCAGCAACTCAATGTATTTAGGCATCTAGACACATTGAAGATGACTTGCTGAAGTTCAAACCAAACATCATAATGGGGAAGAAAGGGGATTTAAGTGACTTTGAAGGTGGCATGGCTGTTGGTACCAGACAGACTGGTCTGAGTATTTAAAAAAATGCTTATCTACTGGGATTTTCACACAAAACTATCTCTCGGGTTTATAGAGAGTGGTCTGAAAAAGTGAAAATATCCAGTGTGCGGCAGTTGTGTGGTAAATAATGTTTTGTTGCTGTCAGAGGAGAATGGGCAGACTGGTTCAAGATGATAGAAAGGCAACAGTAACTCAAATAACCACTACAGCAGTAGAAGACCACACCAGGTGCCACTCTTGTCAGCTAAGAACAGGAAACTGAGGCTAAAATTCACAAAGGCTCACCAAAATTGCACAATAGAAAATTGGAAAAATGTTGCCTGGTCTGATGAGACTCAATTTCAGCTGCGACATTCAGATGGTGGGGTCAGAATTTGGTGTAAACAACATGAAAGCATGGATCCATCCTGCCTTGTATCAGCGGTTTAGGCTGGTGGCGTAATGGTGTGGGGGATATTTTCTTGGCATACTTTGGACCCCTTAGTACCAATTAAGCATGGTTTAAACCCCACAGCCTACCTGAGTATTGTCGCTGACCATTTCCATCACTTTATGACTACAGTTTCCCCATCTTTTGATGGCTCCTTCCAGCAGGATAATGCACCATGTCACAAAGCTCCAATCATCTCACCACTGGACAATGAGGTCACTGTACTTCAATGGCCTCCACACTCACCACATCTCATCCAATAGAGAACCATTGGGATGTAGTGGAACGGGAGATTGACATTATGGATGTGCAGCCAACAAATCTGCAGCAAATGCGTGACCCTATAATGTCACTATGGAGCAAAATCTCTGAGGAACGTTTCCAACACCTTGTTGTATCTATTCCATGAAGAATGAAGACAAAAGGGTAAAACTAGCAAGGTTCACCTGATCAAGTGGCTGGTTAGTGTAGGTCTATGTGTGTTGGGAAAATGTATGATTTTGCGCGTGTTCCCATCACACAAAGATCTGGACCTAGCCTTACTGGTTGGTTGGTACACGCTTTGGTATACGCTTTGGTATATATGGTTGGTTGGTATACGCTTTGGTATATATGGTTGGTTGGTATATATGGTTGGTATACGCTTTGGAAAGAGTAGGGAAGGGTTAGCTGGCTGCAGCTTCTAATGCACATTTTGAGAAGCTCACAGTGTGCAGTAAAATTAGAGTAGGCTATTTTTAGTATGGAAAGGAAGACTGGAGTTCTGCTTTCAAGTTCCTCTTCATTTGCAAATATTAGGAGAAGCAACATATTTTTACTTCTTAGAATGTTAGGGTGTGGCCATATGGAGGTGGGTGTGAGCGAGTGAGAGGGAGCGAGAGTGAGTGCCCGTGCTCCCTGCCTCCGCCCTGAGATCCGAGGAATGTTAATCGCCTCCCCCTGTTGTGGCTCCGTGTTGAGCGTCTGGTCCGGGAGAGTGTCTATCATCCTCACTCTCTCTCTGTCTGCCGAGGCTGTCGAATTGTGCCGAGATCTGCCGAGATTATCCGAGTAGGGTCTCGTGGATGGCTCGGGATATCGCAAGACCTCGAGAGGAGACCCGAAGCTGAATGACTCCATCCGACGCTGCACGAGGATATGCAGAGGAGGCTCTGTGACCGACCCGGACCGGGATAAGACTACTGACGGTATCCGGTAGAGTATACCAACCCGGTTAATCAATAGACACCCCTTCTCTGGAACTCTGGGGTATGCTGTATAGCCCAGTGGGCTTGCTGGAAGGCAGTGGAGAAACCGGACAGGATCCGTATGTTTAAAGTTTTAAGGACGGTGATTGCAGGCTTGCTAAAACTAGATAGCACGGAAGCACATTGGCGTCCCCTGTTTTGATGGAAAGCCTGCTTTCCCCCCCCTGTTTCTCGAATTTGTATTGCCAGTCGGTGAGAGTCCAGCTCCATAAAATAATCAGTGTATGACCCCGGCATTGTGTGGTTAATAGACTATCCGATCTCTTTTTTCCAAGTGCCCTTAGTCAAAAGAGGGCTTTTTTGTTGGAAAGACTGGTCTTAGTGAGATACGCTATTATACAACTATCCCCTACTGGCTCATTGTCTTCCTTTTTTTTTTTTTTTTTTATGCAAGTGCCACTATGCTTAGCAAAAGAGCTGTGGAGGACATGCCACATGGGGAGGGGAACCAAAAAACGCGTGCTGCCAAGGAAAAATTAAATCAAGCCTCTGTGGCCTCAAAACTTGAGCGCTTTGCACATGCGACTTCTTCAGGCAGGAAAGTACAACATCAACCGCCAGGCCATCTTAAAATGCAGGGAATACTGGGGGATAGGAGAAGTGCGGGTCATTTGGCACCAGATCCTGGTACCCTACCTCTAGGAGGGGGGGTAGGTGAGCTATCTCAGGAGGAAAACAAGATGACCCAAAGATCTGTAGGGGGCGGTGAACCTACCCTACGAGAGATACTGTCGGCGGTCAATGAGTGCAAGAACTCTATCTCTGGCCTTGATAGTCAATTAAGAAATATCCAAAATGAACTGCACTCTATGAGCCAATTATTAAGCAATACCATCGATAGAACAACTGCCCTAGAGGGAAGATTAAGCATGGTGGAAGATGAGCTATCCCCCCTACAGGAAAAAATAGTCGCACTCCAGAAACAAATCATCGCACAAGCATCCAAAATTGACGACATGGACAATAAGAACCGCAGGAATAATGTGCGATTAATTGGCCTTCCAGAGGGAAGCGAGGGTTCTAGCCCCATAACTTTTCTGGAGAACTGGTTTAAGGAATTACTGGGAGATGTCTCCTTCTCCTCGCACTCTTGCATTGAAAGAGCCCACAGAGTTCCTCTTAGATCTCATCTATCAGAGGGACGCTGCAGGCCAATGATATTGAAATTTATTAATTACAACGATCGAATGATTTTGATGCAGAGAGTTAGGGGATTAGGAGACATCTTCTATAGGGGGACTAGAGTATCATTTTATCCAGATTTTTTATCGGATTTACAGAAACAGAGAGCGGAGTTTATTCCTGTTAAGCGCACCTTGCAAAAGTACAAGATAACTTATGCCTTATTGTACCCAGCCTGACTCCGTGTGTCCGCTCTGGGTTCAACATTATTTTTTAATTCTCCGCTGGAGGTTGTGAACTGGCTGGAGGAACATAAGGGGACTCTTTAGCGGTGCTTAGAGTCGGTCTGTATCAGCTCTTGTATTAGCTTTTGTGGGGGGGGGGGTTTTGCTGCTCAGTTTTGTTTTGCTCTGCTTTGTCCCATGTTACCAATGGTTAATAGGGTGGGGTAGGGAGGGGGACGAGTAGATGGACACAATGAATAGACTAGGGATAGGGGCTAACGTATCACGGGTTATTGAGCACTATAGGGTGAATTATATTGCGTATAAAGCTTATGTAAGATGTGGTCATAGTTGAGGTGAGAAGGTGGGGGCGTGGGGAGGGGGGGGTGCGAGGGGGAATGCAAATTTGTGTATAAATATCACTAGAAACACTTTACTTATGAATTCATGTTAATGAATGGATGGGGAGTTATAACGCCACTGTTTGTTACTTGAGAGAGGTGGGTAAAACGATATAATAAATTGATTAGGGAATGGGTAAGCACTATGGGTCATAGAGTACTACGATATCACATGGCGAATTAAACTTTACACAATTCTATATTAGTTGTGGCAAATGAGGTTCTATAGCTGAGTTGGGAGGGGGCGAGATTTGAGGGGGGGGGGTTGGGGTGGGGGTAGGGGGAGTGGGGATATATATATATTCTGAGGGTATACAATATTATAACCACTGAGTTTATGAAGTCATAGCAGCACCTCCCCTTTTTTTTTTTTCTCTTCCCCTCTTCCCCTCCCTCCCTTTTCTATTCTTTTTATAGAGGGGTATAATTGGTGTTATGGAGGGATTATGATCCCACCTTAGAACTTGTGTTAAATGGGTATGGCAGGACTACTTGGGGGGGCGGTGAGCACGGGTACTCTTGAATGGGGTATGATTATACCGGCTACAATTGAGACCCCTAGGGGTTGCTCTGATGGGCAGGGTTGGGAGGGTGGGGGGAGGGGGGTGAGTCTTCGAACACGTTCTGTGGGTATCGGGGCGGTGACGGGGGTGGCGTTGGGGGGGAGGAAGCGGTTCCCTCCCCCCTCGCCTTCTCCCTTCCCTGGGCATATCAACCGCTGGAGTCGATGGGTAGGTGGAATATAATTTCATGGAATGTGAGGGGCCTGGGAGATCCTAAGAAAAGGGGGTCTGTGATGTTGGAGACGGAGGGAAAGGGACCTGGTTTGCTTTTTTTACAGGAAACCCACCTAACCCCAACTACGGCCCTTCAGCTACATAACCGGAAATTCCAGGCATATTACCATTCCTTCTATTCATCGTACTCTCGCGGCGTGAGTGTGCTAGTTTGGAAGGGTACAGATTTTTTATGCAAAGAGTCTCATATTGATGGGGAGGGGAGATTTGTCTTTTTGCATTGCCTGATTGATGGGCAAGAATATGTCTTAGCCAATATTTATATACCCCCTCTCTTTAAGTTAGAGGTTATGTATAAATTTCTTATGTTTAGTTTGGGTAAATTGGGTGTCCCGTGGATATTTTTAATTTTTAATGAAACTATAGATAAGCGCTTGGACAGATTCCCTTGTCCAGCTGGGAATAGAACAGGTCGACTATATGAATTCTTACTAGAAGTCGGACTAAAGGATATCTGGCGCACGCGACACCCCCAGGATAGGCAGTATTCTTGCTTCTCTAGCACCCACCAGACGCTATCAAGAATAGATATGGGTTTGGGGAACAAAGAGGCATCAGGGTTGGTGGCAGATATAGAATACGGGGTACGTGGGATTTCAGATCATTCCCCTCTAGTTATAACCTTGAATACGGGAGAGAGTGTCCCACTGGGAGAGTGGAGAATAAACCCTGCTTGGTTGGAACGAATTGACAGCTCTAACCTCCTAGTGGATCGGATAGGGGAATTTCTCCAGATTAACAGAGGGACAGCGGCGCCCGGAATAGTTTGGGACTCCCTAAAAGCCTTTCTTAGAGGAATACTCATACAGAAAATTGCAGTAACAAGAAGGGAAGCTCGAGAGCAAGAGAAAGAAATTAGAAATGATGTTATCCAGGCTGAGAGAGCGTTTGTGGAGGACCCATCGCCGGGGAAACAACAGGCCTGAGTGGATAGCCAACAGATATATAAAATGGCACTTTTAAAAAAGGTAGAGAATCAACGTATCTTCCAACGCCAATATTATTTTGGCGAAGGAGAGAGGGTGGGTCGAGTTCTTTCCCTACTAGTTCAATCTAATGGCCCCTCTACAGTAATACAGGCAATTAAAACACAGAATGGTGATCTTGTCTCCAGGCCCCCCGAGATTATGAAGGTACTTAATGACTATTATAGAAACCTATATAAATCAACTACACAGGACCACGAGCGTCTGGCCACTAATTTTTTACATCAAACAGCTATTCCTATGCTTTCAGACCAGGATAAATTGAATCTTGACTTACCACTTACTTTGGAAGAATTAAAAAGTGCGATGACTAGTATGCCCAACTATAAATCCCCTGGCCCTGATGGGCTTCCAATAGAAATTTATAAACGATATAGCGAACAGCTGATGTCGGCACTACTGGAAACGTTAAATCATGCATTAGAAGCGGGAGAGCTCCCCGCTTCAATGCTGGAGGCCAATATCACTCTAATTCTAAAAGAGGGGAAGGATCAACAAGAGGTTTCGTCATATCGGCCGATATCCCTGTTATGTTCAGACGTAAAAATTCTAGCCAAGGTCCTAGCAACTCGTCTAAATAACTATATTCATAAATTAATACATCCAGATCAGTCCGGGTTTATCCCGGGCAGAACAACCAATACTAACATCAGGAGGTTTTTTTTTTAAATCTACAAATACCTAGAGACAATGATGGCCCAGGCGCAATATTAGCTTTAGACGCTACTAAAGCCTTTGATAGCCTGGAGTGGGGTTATCTTTGGGGCGTATTGGAACGCTTTGGCTTTGGCCCCTTATTTATCCAATGGGTAAAGTTACTCTATAGGGGACCTAGGGCAAAGATTAAAATGGGGACCCTATTTTCCGATACATTTCATTTAGAAAGGGGTACGAGGCAGGGGTGCCCGTTGTCTCCCCTCCTGTTCGTGCTGGCTATGGAACCCCTGGCTGTGCTGGCGAGATCGCGCCCGGACATCCAGGGATTCCGGCGCGGACCGGAGGAGGAGAAGATGGCCTTATTTGCAGACGATGTCCTGTTTTTTATTGGTGATACGGGCTCTACTCTGAACAACGTAGTGCAGTTGATGGAGGAATTTGGGCAACAATCAGGTTTGGTCATTAACTGGAGCAAATCAGCCCTTATGCCATTGTCGGGGTCTGGAGACTCAACATCGCCTACAGTTTCGGGATTAGAAGTGGTGCCCAAGCTAAAATACTTGGGTGTCTGGATTTCTAGAGATATAAATCAGTATGTTGAGGAGAACCTGGTACCATTATTGGCGAAATTGAAGCAGAAGGTTAATAACTGGTGTCGTCTCCCCCTGTCCGTGGCGGGACGCTGCAACTTAGTAAAAATGATTTGGCAGCCACAGATTTTATACATTCTCCATAATTCCCCAATCTGGATTAACCAGAAGTGGTTTAACAGATTGGAGATACTGATTTGTGAATTAATATGGAAGAAGAGACAGCCTCGGATTCGGCTGCAGACATTGCAGCTCCCTGCAGAAAAGGGAGGAGTAGCGATACCACATCCAAGAACATACTTTCTGTCAGCCCAGCTCCAGCATTTAACCGGGGCTGGACTTGAAGGGGGTGGTTGTCCAAACCATAAATTGATGATCGACAAAGCATATCATAAAACATTAGCTGAAGTTTTGGAGGCCAACTCATTTGCTTGTAAATGCCCTACTAATGCTCTGGTGAGGAAAGTATGGCAGATAGCCAAGCAACTCCTGGGCTATGAGGGAGTAACTGAGTATACCCCCTTATGGAACAACGGAGAATTGGCTGAATTAAATAGCATAGATAGGTCCCTGGAGTGGGAGAGGAGGGGGATCAGCAGGTTAGTGCATCTCTACCAGGGGAACCTTATGAAATCTTTTGAAGATCTTCGGCAGGAATTTGGTATCTCTAATAAAACGTTTTATATATATCTGCAAGTGAGACATGGGATACAAGCACAGTATGGCACACTTACTATTGAGAGGATGAAGACCCCCCTGCTTCAGGGACTCCTCGATCGAAGACAAACAAAGGGTCAGATTTCTAGGCTATATATAAAACTCAAGGATAAAGTTTTGAAAGGAGAGGGACCCGACAAGAGTAGAAGGGGATGGGTGGCAGACCTGGGACCAATTAGGCAAGAGCAATGGGACGAGACTCTAGCACAGGGGAACCTGGTGTCTATCTCTCCATCGCAGTGCATGTCCCACAAGCTTTTTATATACAGGGCATATTATACCCCTAAAAAAATGTGGAAGATAAGTAGAAAATCTAATGGTGATTGCCCCAGATGTGGGGCACCAGGGGATCTTCTTCATATGGTATGGAAGTGCCCAAAACTGTATCGGTACTGGATAGAAATTGTACATAGAATTAATAGGACTTTTAATACCACCCTGAAACCAGAAGCTAAGACTTGCCTATTAGGGATTATGGAAGGGGGTAGAACTTCTGCTGTAACAAAGATATCCATATTAAGATGCCTGTATCAGGCCAGACGGCTAATTGCGATGAACTGGCAGGCAAAAAGCCCTCCAGTACTACAAGCATGGGTAAATGCCATAAATTCTACAATTTGGTGTGAACGAGCAATGCTTATTAGACAAAATAACCTAAAAAAATTTAAGGCGTTATGGAATCCATGGTTGAGAGATATTGGCTACCCCCTGGATGAGATAGCGGAGGATAAGACTTAACGCGCACTCACTCGGTTTGGGCTTGGTGTGGCTAGGGAGCTTCTTTGATGTTCCTTACTCCTGTCCCCGAAGTGACCTGCCATTCCCCTGCCGGCTAGCCAGAATAGGTCTGGCCGGAGCTAGCAGCACGTGTTCGTAGAATAGGGTTTTGGGGGGGGGGGGGGGAGTTTAGCAGGTGGGTCAGGGACAACTAGTACATCATGTATGAATACGCCTGCGTTGTTAGGTACATTTTTGATGAAAGAATTTGTACTTCTTGTCGTGATATATACTTTTTTTCTATGTTTGGAAAATCACGTTTTATGTAAAAATATCTTTTTCAATCAAAAGCAATTAAAAAAAAAAATAAGAATGTTATTTCAAGATAACGACGTTGTGATTTCTGAGCTTTGAAAAAGCCAAAACCTTGGAAGCGAGAGATTACTCAGAGCAGAGTGCAGGAACATAGTGGTCTGCTGCACTTGTTGGTGGACAGAGAAGATCTCTCTAATCAGCTGAGAGGATGTCAAACTTTCTTATGAAGAATGACATAATGACACAGCTATCATTTATGGTCAGGTCACATGGCACTTCCTGTGCATTTCCTGCCCATTCCCCTGCAGTGTGATTTTTGCCACCCATTCATGTGAATGGGCTGCAAATTGCACCGGAAAGCACAAAAAGTGAAAAACACGCCACACCAAATTGCATTGGTACTGCAGTACTATGCAATCTGTTGCCTGCAAACATACTACATTTGGGGTGCCGTTAACAATGTATTGGCATCCACAGCAGATTACAAAGGCATTGGGTTTTGAATGTACTGTGCAGGAAAGGCGCACGTGACTTGTTATTCTGGCACCGTGCTCTGGGGTACACTGGCCTTTAAAGAGCAATTTTACCACCTTCCTGCTCCCTTTCCCCCCCTCCAACACCTGTATCGTCAGAAGGCTGGTGATCCAGCAGTGTTCTCAACCACTGTGCACTGGCTAGCTGCTGGACTGCAGCTTTGCTCCTCCTGGGCCTTCAGCCAGCTGCAGAACCTCTCACAGTGTTTCCCAGCTCCCATAGTGCCACCCCAATCTCCCTTAATTGCTCACTGTGCTCCCCAGTGCCTCCTGGCCTGCTTTAGAGCCTTCAGCCCCTCAAGGTGTCCCCAACCTCCGAGAGTGTCTCACAGTGCCTCCCAGCGCCTGCAGTGCGCTCCCATCTCCCACATTGCTCCTTTCCAGGAACCTAAGCTCCTAAAAGGTCTATCAGGTCTCCAACATTGCCCCTGCAAAGACTCTAGTTATGCTAACAAAACCTCTGGGGTGCCAAGGTTCACCATCGCTGTCCTAGAGAGATAGACCTGAATACCAATAAATGAATTTGGACTCTTATCTTTTGGTCTGGCACTCCTTCCTTTTATGTAAGAGAGACCTCAGCCCCTTTCTGTAACCCTAATCTCCCTTTGGTGTGCGTTGCTGATGACAGACAATGATATTGTCCAGTGGGCACCCCATTATGTTAGCAGAAAGAAAAAAAATACATCCATAAAAGGAAGGAGTGCCAGACCAAAAGATAAGAGTCCAAATTCATTTATTGGTATTGTTCTAAAAACAGCCAACGTGCTTTGACCCGCTGAAACGCATAGTTTTTTTTTCCCGTACAATATCAATAAATTTATTTGGATTCTTTAATCTTTTATAAATTTATTTGGATTCTTTAATATTTTGGTCTAGTGCTCCTTTCTTTTATGCATGTTTTTTATTTTTTTCAAGCAGAGGTAGTGCGTCAGTCAATAGTAAGGGTTTATTTATAAAAAAAAATAAAAAAATCACTGGATGAATGTCACACACATTCTTGAAAACTGCACAAATTTTGGCTGTAATTTCCATAATATTATTATTATCCCTATAATTGTCAGCTCCATCTAGTGACCAAAAGGTGGCAAGGTGGCATATTTTCCCATGGAAGTATTTTTAGAAAAAGTATACTGTCTTTTGGCCACTAGGTGGTGCACATGGTAATAGGAATTAATCTATTACAGAAATTACGACAGCCTGCACGAATGTGTGTGATATTTGTCCAATGAAGGTTTTCTAATAGACCCCCTTAGTGAATTTAAACCTACTTGGAATAAATCTAGATCTATCAGACAAAAAAGGTAAAAAAAAAAAAAAATCATAATGACACCTTGGTCTTTTTCTGCTGTTGCTCTTCTATGTACAATGCTTTGCATACCACAAAACAGTTAATGTTTAGGTTCTATTTGATTGATGACAGTGATGCAGCATGACCTTGACTTTACTACATAATCTTTGAACCGTGTTAACCCTTTCATATGCAGAAAGATATATTATATAGTATGTGTTAGTATGTGTGTATATATATATATATATATATACTCTCGCAGGCAGTATGAAGCGGTCTCTCTCTCTCTCTCTCTCTCTGTGCAGGCAGTATGAAGCGGTCTCTCTCTGTGCAGGCAGTGTGAAGCGGTCTCTCTCTCTCTCTCTATGCAGGCAGTGTGAAGAGGTCTCTCTCTCTCTATGCAGGCAGCGTGAAGAGGTCTCTCTCTCTCTCTGCAGGAAGCGTGAAGCGGTCTCTCTCTCTCTCTCTCTCTATGCAGGCAGTGTGAAGAGGTCTCTCTCTCTCTCTGCAGGAAGCGTGAAGCGGTCTCTCTCTCTCTCTCTCTCTCTCTCTCTCTCTCTCTCTCTCTCTCTCTCTCTCTCTCTCTCTCTCTCTCTCTCTCTCTCTCTCTCTCTCTCTCTCTATCTCTATCTCTATATATATATATATATATATATATATATATATATATATATATATATATATATATATATATACACCATAAATGTATTAATTATAAACATACATATGAAATATATATATATATATATATATATATATATATATATATCACACAGACATACATATATACACACACATTATCTCAAAAAAGTGAGTAACACCCCTCACATTTTTGTCTTTCATGTGACAACACTGAAGAAATGACACTTGTCTACAATATAAAGTAGTGAGTGTACAGCTTATATAACAGTGTAAATTTGCTGTCCCCTCCAAAATAACTCAACATACAGGCATTCATGTCTAAACCGCTGGCAACAAAAGTCAGTACACCCCCAAGTGAAAATGTCCAAATTGGGCACAATTAGCCATTTTCCCTCCCCGGTGTCATGTGACACGTTAGTGTTACAAGGTCTCAGGTGTGAATATGGAGCAGGTGTGTTAAATTTGGTGTTATCGCTCTCACTCTCTCAGACTGGTCACTAGAAGTTCAACGTGGCACCTCATGGAAAAGAACTTTCTGAGTATCTGAAAAAAAAAGAATTGTTGCCCTACATAAAGATGGTCTAGGCCAGTGATGGCGAACCTTGGCACCCCAGATGTTTTGGAACTACATTTCCCATGATGCTCGTCTACACTGCAGAGTGCATGAGCATCATGGGAAATGACGCCAAGGTTCAACATCACTGGCCTAGGCTATTAGAAGATTGGCAAGACCCTGAAAGTGAGCTGCAGCACGGTGGCTAAGCGTAAATATATACGCTTATATACCGTATATAACGTATATATATATATATATATATATATATATACACACATAATATATATATATATATATATATATATATATATATATATATATATATATATATATATATATATATATATATATATATATATATATATATATATATATATATATATATATATATAGCGATATAACAGGACAGGTTCCACTCAGAACAGGCCTTGCCATGGTCGACCAAAGAAGTTGAGTGCACGTGCTCAGCATCATATCCAGAGGTTGTCTTTGGGAAATAGACGTATGAGTGCTGCCAGCATTGCTGTAGAGGTTGAAGGGGTGGGGGGTCAGCCTGTCAGTGCTCAGACCATACGCCGCACACTGCATCAGATTAGTCTGCATGGCTGTCGTCCCAGAAGGAAGCCTCTTCTAAAGATCATGCACAAGAAAGTCCGCAAACAGTTTGCTGAAGATAAGCAGACTAAGGACATGGATTACTGGAACCATGTCCTGCGATCTGATGAGACCAAGATAAAATTATTTGGTTCAGATGGTGTAAAGCACGTGTGGTGACAACCAGGTGAGGAGTACAAAGACAAGTGTGTCTTGTCTACAGTCAAGCATGGTGGTGGGAAAGTCATGGTCTGGGGCTGCATGGAACTGGGGAGCTACAGTTCATTGAGGGAACCATGAATGTCAACATATACTGTGACATACTGAAGCAGAGCATGATCCTCTTCCTTTGGAGATGGCCACAGGGCAGTATTCCAACATAACAACTCCAAATACACCTCCAAGATGACCATTGCCTTGCTAAAGAAGCTGAGGGTAAAGGTGATGGACTGGCCAAGCATGTCTCCAGACCTAAACCCTATTGAGCATCTGTGGGGCATTCTCAAACGGAAGGTGGAGGAGCGCAAGGTCTCTAACATCCACCAGCTCCGTGATGTCGTCATGGAGGAGTGGAAGAGGACTCCAGTGGCAACCTGTGAAGCTCTGGTGAACTCCATGCCCAAGATAGTTAAGGCAGTGCTGGAAAATAATGGTGGCCACACAAAATATTGACACTTTGGGCCCAATTTGGACATTTTCACTTAGGGGCTTACTCACTTTTGTTGCCAGCGGTTTAGACATTAATGGCTGTGTGTTGAGTTATTTTGAGGGGACAGCAAATTTACATTGTTATACAAGCTGTACACTCACTACTTTACATTGTAGCAAAGTGTAATTTCTTTAGTGGTGTCACATGAAAAGATAGAATAAAATATTTACAAAAATGTGAGGGGTGTACTCACTTTTGTGAGATACTGGGGGTTATTTACGAAAGGCAACTCCACTTTGCACTGCTCTAAATCTAAGGGATACATCTGAAATGAGGGGAAGCTCTGCTGATTTTATCATCCAATCATGTACAAGATTAAATGCTGTGTTTTATTTTCCTCGCAATGTCCCCCTCGGATCTACAGTGGCTTTACTTCCAAGTGCACTTTCAGTGTAAAGTGGATTTTCCTTTAGTGAATAACCCCCACTGTGTCTTAGTCTGTAGTATTCAATATTGACTTGACCCCCCCCCCCCCCCCCTTTGCAGCTAGAACAGCTTCAACTCTTCTGGGAAGGCCGTCTACAAGGTTTAGGAGTGTGTCTATGGGAACGTTTGACCATTCTTCCAGAAACGCATTTGTGAGGTTAGTCACTGATATGGAAGGCCTGGCTCGCAGTCTCTGCTCTAATTTATCCCAAAGGTGTTCTATCAGGTTGAAGTCAGGCCAGTCAAGTTCCTCCACCCCAAACTCGCCCATCCATGTGTCCACTCCGTGATGATGTCCTGTTAGTGATGAAACGCGTAGGGAGGGGGATTGACGCACTGACGTCACCGCTCATGCAGATGTCCCGGAAGTATTGGGCGTTTATCGAGTCCAGCCGGCTCAATTGATATTAGCTGTTTTACATTGGCTTGATGTAAGTGCGCAATCTGTTTTTTTTTTTATTATTAAACTTTATGGTTTTACACTATGGCAAGTTCTATTTTTTATATATGCTGACGTTTTGGATCTGTGCTTGGTTTGAACTGGGGGAGGCTGATCACATTATTCCACTGTTCCAAGAACCCAGGCTGGGGGAGATAGCCATCTGTGCTTTTTGGTTCTCTGTAACAAGGAACCATTAGCTTCTGGTAAGCGGCAGTGTGTACTGTGGTGGAGGCGTTCACAACTCTCACTTTTTGGATTTATTTCACCGTTTTCTTCACCGTGGGAACTACCACTACTACCTCTTTTTGGAATGTTTTTTCTATTGACTTTTCAGCACATGGATTAATTATGATTTAAGTTGATGGATGCATTTATTTAATTCCCTCACTTGGAATTTATCGTTTACACATATTTGGGTGTTTGTGTTCAGATTAGATATTTGGGTTTATATTTATATGTGTATGAATTTTTTGCACATTTTTACACGTTCATTTGTATAATTTTCCTTTGCAATATTTGGGAAATGATTTATTAATTATTATTTTTTTTTGCACTTTTTCTTCTTTAATATTGGGGAGAGTATCCATATATGAATCGCTTTTTGCACACCTTTCAGTATTGGGAGATTATTATTAATTAATTTTTTCGGTTTTTTACAGTTTTCATGTTTAAAGTATTTGTTTATTGATATAATACCTCATCACATTTTTTAGAACAGCCCACTTTCTTTCTTTTTTTCTTGTCCGTGAATGTAGTATAACATTTGGGCATTGCTGCTTGTTTTTGTTTTTCTCGATTTGGTAAGCGCAGTTTTTCCTTTTTCTATATGTGTTTATGGACCTTGCTACCGTGCTTTGTGCACTGGTCCAAATCATTTGGTGGAGGGGGGATTATGGTGTGGGGATATTTTTCAGGGGTTGGTCTTGGCCCCTTCCAGTGAAGTGAACTCTTAAGGTGTCAGCATACCAAGACATTTTGGACAATTTCATGCTCCGAACTTTGTGGGAACAGTTTGGGGATGGCCCCATTCCTGTTCCAACATGACTGCCCACCAGTGCACAAAGCAAGGTCCATAAAGACATGGATGAGCAATTTTGAGGTGGAGGAACTTGACTGGCCTGTACAGAGTCCTGTTCTTAACCCGATAGAACACCTTGCTCAACCCACCTAGAACATCAGTGCCCAACATTGTCGCTTATCAGTGCCCATTAATGCAGCCTATCAGTGCACATCAGTGAAGGAGAAAAATTACCTGTTTGCAAAATTTTATACCCCGTACATGGACACCCTCCTGGCATTTGAAGTCTGCGCTATAGCTGTCCTTTGACTATAGCGCGGATGTCAAGTGGTTACATTTTTTTTTTTTTATATTAGCAAAGGGTTACAAAACACAAAGCATCAAACAAAACACAATTTTTTTTAATAACCCAACTCTTTGAATTTAGCGCTGCTTTATTATTTAAATGATCGGCTTTTATTTATGTAAAACCTTTATCACAAAAAAAAAGCTGTAACTGATTATAAAGTGTAAGCTGGAGTTTGGCTTCAGTTTATTCGTGTTTTTAAATCTGCTAATTCATCTAGCACTCCCCTCCCCCAGACTGACAATGCTATTGTCTGCTGTGCCCCCTGTGCTCATTCCTCCAGAGTGGGGGCGCTCTAATACAGAAGGTGTGTTACTGGCCAATTCTCCAGGTGAAAACAGAGGGGGAAAAAGTCTAAAAAAAGAAAACGAATGCAGCCGCCACATCTAATGATTGGTAATCCGCAATATATTCCATCTTTGGTGTTTGGTTTAATACCACCTTAACTTGATTTAGCTTGTCCCATTGGAGTTTTGGCAACAAAAAAAATCCAAAAAATAAACAGGTGATACTGCCGCCTCCAGAATAGGCTGGTAGAAACTGCCACTTATTTGACCCTTGCCTTAGGGATCATTCCAACTTGCGGCAGCCCTTGCCACCCCTCTGAAATGCAATCCATGGTGGTCTATGCATTAGTACAAGAAAAAAAGCGTTATATTCTGGGATGAATATTTCTGAATTTCTCTTACCCCGAGCTGGATTTGACGTCTAGGCGTCTGGCAGAGGATGAGAAGCTTCTGATGTAGTTAGTAGACAATTTCCACAAAGTGGAATAATTCCTAGGACACACCTTGACGTGAAGACCACCAAGGAGCATCCGTAGAAGTTTCGGAGTGTGGCAAGCCATGTTCTGCAATCAGAAGCTCCAGATACACGGTTAGCTTTGTGTCTGCAACTAAATGGAATTCAAGATATAAGGAGAGCAAGCCCTATGAAAACAGAATCGTCCCACTGCAACCCGCCCACACTCACCAATATCTATGCAAATCACCCTGAGAAGACACAGCCAGACCCTGACTTTTCAACTTTGGTTGGAACTGAATATGTTTTATATACGTAAGCTGCAACAAATTATACTTTTGCTTTGGTGTAGCTTGCTAGCTGTTTATTGCTACTGAGTTCATTTATATTATTATTTTGAGGAGAGTTTTACAAAAAAATACTTAAAAAATGTAATAAAAAAAGCAGGCTGCAGAATAAGAGACTTAAAGTGGTTGTAAACCCTTACAAACCACTTTGACCTACAGGTAAGCCTAGATTAAGGCTTACCTGTAGGTCCAAGAAATATCTCCTAAACCTATATGGTTTAGGAGATATTTGCCCGAAGACAGGCACCGCTGCGCCGTAGACAGCGGCACGCAGGCGCACTGAGCGCGGCATTTCCAACAACGGAGCTGTTGAACGTGCGCATGCGCGGGAGTGACGTCATCGCGGCTCCGCCGAATGACAGCGGCGGAGCTGCGAGACCCCACCGAAAAGATGGATGCGCCGGACTACAGGGGACAGCGGTGACATCGCTGGCTCCTGTGTCAGGTAAGTGACACATAATGGGCTACTATGCGATGCATAGTAGTCCATTATGCTTTGCCTTTGCAGGGAATTAAAGAGGAAGTAAACCCATCAGGGTTTACTTCCTCTTTAATAGTTACATAGTTCTGGTTGAAAAAAGACACTGGTTGATCCAGTTCAACAAAAAAAAAACAACATACTTGGTTCTTTAGCAGGATGTGAATGCAAACTTCTTTGTCTTTAAAAACTATGCACATCCAGTTCCGGAAACAAGGGAATTAATCCTGCATTCTTTGTATATTTATTTATAATTATGTTTAATTTGTATGTAGCACCGTGGCCCTGTGAGATAAGACATTTCGTTCCACTGTATGTTCTTACATGTTGCAGAATGACAATAAAGCTTGACTTGACTTGACTTACAGTATGTCATCCCCACTTTGAGACTATAACCTTATTGAACACCTTGGGATGAATTAAAATACCAACTGTTGCCAGGTATAATCATCCAACCTCCATACCTGACCTCAACCTTATCAAACACCTTGTGATGAACTGAAATGCCAACTGTTTCTAGGTTTCGTCATCCAACCACAGTACCTGACTTGACAAGTGCTCTTTTGGCTGCGTGGGCACCAATTTTCCAAAACACTCCTAAACTTTGTGGAAAGTCTTCCTAGAAGACCAACCTTCAGTGCTTGACCTCAACCTTATTGAACAAAATGGGATGAACTGAAGTGCAACTGTTGTCTTTATTGAAGGCAACCTCAGCATCTGACCTTAACTTTATTGAGCATTCCAGGATTAATTGAAATGCCAACTGTTGGCAGGTCTTCTCATCCAACCTCAGAACCTAACACCCAACTTTTTTGAACACCTCGCAATGACTTGAAAAGCCAACTGTTGTCAGGTCTTCTCATCCAACCTCAGTACCTGACTTCACAAGTGCTCTTTTGGCTGAGTAGGCACCAATTTCCCCAGATACTCCTAAACTTTGTGGAAAATCTTTCTAGATAACCAACCTCAGTACCTCACCTCAGCCTTATCGAACACCTTGGGATGAACTGAAATGCCAACCAGGTCTTCTCATCCAACCTCCGTACCTAAACTCAACCTTATCAAACATCCCAGGATGAATTCAAATGCCAACAGTTGCCAGGTCTTCTCATCTAATCTCAGCACCTGTACTGAACCTCAACAAACATTCCAGGATGAATTCAAATGCCAACTGTTTTCAGGTCTTTTCATCCATCCTCAGTACCTGACTTCACGAGCGCTCTTTTGACTGAGTAGGGACCAATTTCCCCAGACACTCCTAAACTTTGTGGAAAATATATCTTGAAGACCAACCTCAGTACCACACCTCAACCTTATCGAACACCTTGGGATGAATTGAAATGCCAATTGTTTCCAGGTCTTCTCATCCAACCTCTGTACCTGAACTTAACCTCATCAAACATCCCAGGATGTTGGTCTCCTAGGAAGACTTTCCACAAAGTTTAAAAGTTTTGGGGGAAAGCGGTGCCTACTCAGCCAAAAGAGCGTTTGTGAAGTCAGGGACTGAGGTTGGATGAGAAGAACTGGGAACAGCTGGTAATTCATCCTGTGGTGTTTGATAAGGTTGAAGTCAGGTAGTGATGGTAATTCCAATAGTTCCAATGTCGTCCCCACTTTGAGACTATAATTACCTCCAGTCTTCTAGGAAGACTGTCCACAAAGGAGTGTTTGGGAAAATTGGTGCCCACTCAGACAAAAAAAGCACTTGACAGGTCAGTTACTGAGGTTAGAGTAAAAGACCTGGAAACAGTTGGCATTTCAATTTATTCCAGGGTGTTCGGTAAGGTTGATGTCAGGTACTGAGGTTGGATATGAATGCCTGGCAAAAATTGGCATTTCAATTCATCCTGAAGTGTTTAATAAGGTGGATGTCAGGTGCTTAGGTTGCCTGCCATAAAGGCAAGAGCTGCCACTTCGGTTCATCCCAAAGCGTTTCATAAGGTTGAGGTCTGGTACTAAGGTTGGAGGTTTAAACCTGGTAAAAGTTGGTATTTCAATTCATCCTGAGGTGTTTGATAAGGTTGGGGTCAGGTACTGAGGTTGGATGAGAAAATCTAACAACAGTTTGCATTTCAATTCATCCCAAGCTGATCAATAAGGTAGAGGTAAGGTAATGAGATTGGATAATTAGACCTTGCAACAGTTGGCATTTCAATTCATCCCGAAGTGTTCGATAAGGTTGTGGTTAGGTACTGTGGTTGGATGAGAAGACCTGGCAACAGTTGGCAATTCAATTCATCCCGAGGTGTTCAATTAGGCTGAGGTCAGATACTGATGTGAATTCCAATAGTTCATTATTGAGAATTTCCTGCAAAAAAAGGAAACGGGGGGCGTGGCCGAGCGGATGGAGCGGTAAGACGTACCACTGTGGAGCTCCCGCACATGCCGGACAGACAACAGCTCATACACCCGCTCAGACACTGCAATCAGGTCGGTAATGGGGAGGAAAGGTGGGGGAGAAGGTCACCGTATCCCCGATCCACACGCTGAGGGGGAAATAGACTGTTTTTTCACCCGTTTAAGGCAAAACCAGCACAGCCCCCCGCCCAACCAAGATGGCGCCGGCCAGGACCTCAGGCACACACTCACAGGGAGCTGCATCTCAGCGTTCCACACCCCACATGAGAAACAGACAGCGTGCCAGGTCCCCTGCAGACTCAGAAACCGGCTCAGCGTGCCCTGCAGCATGCCCTGAAACCTCTTACAGGGGCTCTCCAAGCAAAGCAAAGCAAATTAAATATCCTTTGGGATTTCCATTTATCCTCTCTGCATCCCATGAAGGGAAATCAGCGTCATTCCGTACTCCAGGGGACCTCCCTAAGTTTCTCGGAACTTTTGATCTGCCACAGATTCCCATTCCAGACTGGCCACTCCACGCAGCCACCCCAGGATTCCAGGTCACCACAGGATGGCAAAAGCAACCCAAAAAGAAGAACAAACGTTCCAGACCGGAAGCCTCCAAAGCGTCTGATGGATGACCCCCTGATGCAGATCTCATGACTAACTTTTCTTCTCTTCACAGGCTTTTGACCAGTGAAGATGCACCTGCCTGCACTGTTGTTGGGACAATATGTCAGTCAACCTAACCCCCTTTTTTTTTGTATTTGTAGGTATTACCATTTTTCCTCAGGGAACATGCTCCCCCCGCTAGAGGGATGTGTGTGTTTTTGCCTGATGTCCCCTGCTCACCATAGGCTTCCTTCCCTCCCCTCCCCTTCCCCACCTCACCCCCCACCTTTGTCCCCCTCCCCGTCCCTCCCCCACCTCTCCCTAGAAATGTGTTCTGTCCTCAATATGAGCGAGTTCGCCCACCATGGTTTAGATATGGTCCTCTGGGACATTTGTTCCAGAGGCCCATGTATAGTTGTTTAACATTTAACTAGCACTGCAGGGTTTTGAGCATTAAAATAAATAGCAGAATTTATGCATATACTGCCCAGCGTGTGCAGGCCTCTCTGTGTTTTGACTACGTTCCCCCCACTTAGGGTTTTCAGCGCCCATAGCGGTTTTAGCTGATATGTTGATTGCAACTTTAATAGTTAGGCCCCTGGGGCCTCGTTTCTTCTTCTTTCTCTCCCCCTCTACAACTTATCCCTTCTTGTTTCTTCCCCTCTTAACCCCCTCTCCCCCACCCAGAACCAAGGGTTCCTTCTTCTCCACCTCTCTCCCCTCCCCACTGGAGACAGCGAGCTTCCCCCTGCCTAATCAAATTAAGCCCACTATCGTATTCAACCGATGGCAGCACAAACCTCTTTGAAAAGCTCCTCTCTTAACTGCAGAGGCCTCAATACCCCAGAGAAAAGAAGGCAAATCCTATATCACTTCCACAAATTGGGTACTCAAATCTTGCTCTTACAGGAAACCCACTTTAGCTCAGATGCTACCCCACAAATGCTGCATAAACACTACCCTACTTGGTACCATAGCACCAATCCCTCAGCAAAATCCAAGGGAGTCTCTATCGCATTTCACACCACCTTCTCCCCAAATGTCCTAGATACCTTCATTGATCCTCTGGGCAGATATGTCTTTATCAAACTGTCATATCTGAATATGATCTATACTGTGGTTAACATATATTCCCCCAACCAGGAGCAGCAGCATTTCCTCACCAAAGTGACCTCACGCCTTAAACGGTGCCACGTGATTCTGGGAGGGGACCTCAACGCCACCTTGAAACGACGTCTTGATTAGGGATGGCCGAACTGTTCGCCCGGCGGTCGGTTCGCGGCGAATTTTGCGTGTTCGCGATTCGCCCGATCGGTGGACTATTGCCGCTGTTCGCCCGGTGGACATATGTGTTTACAGTGTGAAAGAACTTTGACCCATGATGACACATCCATCATGGGGTACAGGACAGCCAATTGAGACATTTCAGCACATAGACAATTGGACATTCCCCCTACCTTATAAATAAACCTGATCTGATGGCCATTTTACATTCTGTCTTATGTCAGTTTAGGGACAGGACGCTGTGTGGAGCAGGGAGAGACTGTAGTGACACAAATCTATTAGGTCCACAAAAGTCCTTTTAAGGACTGGTAAAGGTGTAGTACAGTATATAGGGTTCAGTGCACTGCTGTGCTGGTGATTGCAGCAGCCTGTCTTTTATCAGTGTAGGGAGGGACAGGACGCTGTGTGCAGCAGGGACAGTCAGTTTAATCACTAGCTAGCTATTACTATTAGGTCCACAAAGGTCCTTTTAAGGACTGGTATAGGTGTACAGTATATAGGGTTCTGGTGCACTGCTGTGCTGGTGATTGCTGAGTGCACTGCTGACTGATTCTGCAGCTGTCTTTTGTCAGCGTAGGGACAGGATGCTGTGTGGAGCAGGGACAGTCAGTTTAATCACTAGCTATTACTAATAGGTCCACAAAGGTTCTTTTAAGGATTGTACAATATATAGGGTGCTGGTGCAGGGCTGTGCTGCAGATTACTGCCCTATTCTGCAGCAGTCCTTTATCGGTGTAGTGACTGAGGGACAGTCTGCAAATCACTAGCTACTAGGTCCACAAAGGTCCTTGTAAGGACTAGTATAGGTGTACAATATATAGGGTGCTGGTGCAGGGCTGTGCTGCAGATTACTGCCCTATTCTGCAGCAGTCCTTTATCAGTGTAGTGACTGAGGGACAGTCTGCAAATCACTAACTACTGGGTCCACAAAGGTCCTTGTAAGGACTGGTATAGGTGCACAATATATAGGGTGCTGGTGCAGGGCTGTGCTGCGCTGCAGATTACTGCCCTATTCTGCAGCAGTCCTTTATCGCTGTAGTGACTGAGGGACAGTCTGCAAATCACTAGCTACTAGGTCCACAAAGGTCCTTGTAAGGACTGGTATAGGTGTACAATATATAAGTGCTGGTGCAGGGCTGTGCTGCTGACTGCTGCCCTATTCTGCAGCAGTCTTTTATCAGTGTAGGGACCGAGGGACAGTCTGCAAATCACTAGCTTTACCTCCACAAAGGTCCTTGTAAGGACTGGTAGGGGTGTACAATATATAGGGTTGTGGTGCACTGCTGCTGACTGCTGCCCTATTCTGCAGCAGTCTTTTATCAGTGTAGGGACTGAGGGACAGTCTGCAAATCACTAGCTACTATGTCCACAAAGGTCCTTGTAAGAACTGGTATAGGTGTACAATATATAGGGTGCAGGGCTGTGCTGCAGATTACTGCTCTATTCTGCAGCAGTCCTTTATCAGTGTAGGGACTGAGGGACAGTCTGCAAATTACTAGCTACTAGGTCCACAAAGGTCCTTGTAAGGACTGGTATAGGTGTACAATATATAGGGTTGTGGTGCACTGCTGCTGACTGCTGCCCTATTCTGCAGCAGTCTTTTATCAGTGTAGGTACTGAGGGACAGTCTGAAAATCACTAGCTACTAGGTCCACAAAGGTCCTTTTAAGGACTGGTATAGGTGTACTATTTGGTATACAGTATATAGGTGTATAATACACGTATAAAATACTTGCACATATAGAAAGCATAGTATCGTGCATTTCCACTGTGCAGCATTGTGACTGCTGAGCGGTTCTGCAGCGATACTACAAACCGTGACAAACGCAATAAAAAAAAAGCATTATAACTGGCGTGATAGACCAGTGGCCCCCAAAAACGACAGATTGAAGCGGGGTCTTATATACCTTCTTCCACATACATACTGCACTTCTCTAGAGACTTTTGTCACAGGGTCATTTAAAAAATGACAGGCAGAGGAAGAGGCAGGCCCTTCTGCAGGGGTGGTAGGGGTAGGGCAGGAGCAACAGGCTTGAGCTAAAGTGGCAATTTGCAGAAGGTGCGTGCGATTACGTCAAAGGACGCACCAGACTTGGTTGAGTGGCTCACTCAGCCTTACTCTTCTGCACCCTCCTCATCCTCTCGATCTGCACCCTCTTCTTCACTCTCTGCTATGTGCACCCCCAAAGACACTACCACCAACACCACCACTGCCATATACCTTCCGCTTGAGTCACAGGAATTATTTTCCGATCCATATCAAGACATTTCCGATGCGCAGCCACTCTTGGCATTGAATCAGGAAGAGGAGGTAGCAACAACCGCCACTCAGCAGTCTGACGACAGTACCCAGATCAGCCCAAGGAGGAGGTTGGTCCCCGCTGTTACTGCCTACTCCGAGATCTCTAATTATAGTGGTGGGGAAGGTGACGTCGATGATGATGTGTCTAGTGATGTCACATGGGTGCCCACAAGAGAGGAAGAGGAGTGGAGTTCAGAGGGAGATATGGACCAGCAGATAGGGAGGAGAAGCAGGAAGAACTTAGATTGCACAGGAGGGACGAAGCAGAATGTATCAGGAGCGAGGCATCAACCATGTAAGGTCACATCTGGTGCTCCCAGGACGCCGGCACATGGCTCCGCAGTGTGGGCTTTTTTTAACGTGTCCGCTGCTGACAATAGTGTTGCCATCTGCAATCTTTGCTGTCAACGCATAAGTCGCGGTAAGCCCAAAACTCACCTAGGGACGACCGCCTTAAGAAGGCACACGAGCAGCCATCATCGAGCCCAGTGGGAGCAATGGAACACACAAAGCCACACTCCAGGCTCTCACCGTCCAGCCTCGTCTTCTACTTCTCCTTCTCCTCTCTCCTCACAATTGTCCTCCACTCCACCTTCCATCACGCCATCCTCACGTTTTTCTGCAAAAAGGCAGGCTTCCGTGGGCCAAATGTTCGAGCGTAAAAAAATTGTGACGCCGGATAACCTTCTTGCCCAACGGTTGACGGCTGGCTTGTCAGAACTGATAGCCCGCCAACTACTGCCATATAAACTGGTGGACTCGGAGGCCTTTCGAAAATTTGTGGCCATTGGAACACCACAATGGAAGGTCCCAGGAAGGAAGTATTTCTCACAGAAGGGCATCCCAGAGCTGTTCAGCGGCAAGTGAATGTATCTCTGGCACACAGTGTCGGTGCCAAGATACATCTGACCAGACACGTGGTCTAGCAAACACGGGCAGGGAAGGTATATAACTTTTGCTGCCCACTAGGTGAACCTTCTGACGACCGTCAAGCATGTAACCCGTGTAGGTTTTACTGCCACGGATTACATGCAGGCCTGCCTCTTCTTCTCCTCCTCCTACTCCATCCTGCTCGGCTGACTCCTCCTTTTCTGCTGCTAGCGTCTCTTCCACTGCGCCACCCAAGATCCCCAGAACCTATGCCAGGTGAGACGTTGCCATGCTGTGCTGTGTCTGTTGTGCCTGGAAGCCAAGAGCCACACTGGCCCTGCACTCCTTTCAACTTTGCATTCACAGGCAGATCAGTGGCTAACACTGCTCAATTTGACACTTGGTAAAGTGGTGTGCGACAACGGTGCCAATCTGCTTAGTGCATTGAAACAGGGCAAAATTACGCACGTGCCATGCATGGCACACGTCTTAAACTTGGTTGTGCAGAGATTCGTTGTCAAAAATCTCGGCCCATTTCAGAAGATCTTACACGGCCATGGCTCACCTTGCTGACATTCAGCGGCGACACAATCTGCCGGTCAGACGTCTTATTTGCGATTGCCCGACGCAATGGAACTCAACCTTCTATATGCTTGATAGGCTGCTCCAGCAGAAACGCGCAGTTAACGTCTACCTGTACGAACTCTGCGACAGAACAGGTTCTGGGGAGCTGTTTTTTTTTCCACCAAGCCAGTGGCTGCTCATGTGCGACGCATGCAGACTTCTGCGGCCATTTGATGAGATCACCAAACTGGTCACTCGCAGCCATGGCACCTTATGCCTTCTTTATGGAGCGTGCATTGTGTCCTGTCATTGATCAAGCCGTGGAGGAGCAGGAGCGGGAGCAGGAGCGGGAAGATGAGGAAGTCGCAATGCTGGATGAATTTCCAGGGGGGCTACTCTATCTGAGACAAGTCAACAACAGGAGTCTGAAGGGGAGTCAGAGGAGGATGGTGCCGGGGCAGATGAGGAGGAGCAAGAAAAGCATGCTTTAAACCTTTCTGGAATCCCTGTTGTTGTGCGTGGATGGGGAGAGGAGAACGAGGAGGACGACATTATGCTGGATGATGAGCAGGAGCCAGGCTACCACACCGCTTCCAGTTTCGTGCAAATGGGGGCCTTCATGCTCCAGTGTTTTAATAGGGACCCCCGTATAAAAAGCATAAGGGTCAAGGACCAGTACTGGGTGGCAACGTACTTAGACCCCCGGTACAAACACAAAATGGCGGAAATGTTACCACCGTCACAGAGGGCTGTCAGAATGGAGCACTTGCAGGCCTTGCTTCGAGAAATGCTGCATTCTGCTTTTGCGTGCGCTGGCAGAGGAGGAATTCCCACTCCCAGAAAAAGAGTTGCGGGTACCAATCCAACAGCGCCTGCAAGAAGAGGGCAGTTTGAAGATGTGTTGGTGACTTATGATATGAGGTCATTCTTTCAGCCGACCCATCGATAGGTCTCATCCGGATCCCGCATCAGGGAACGCCTAGACCAGTGATGGCGAACCTTGGCACTCCAGATGTTTTGGAACTACATTTCCCATGATGCTCATGCACTCTGCAGTGTAGCCAAGCATCATGGGAAATGTAGTTCCAAAACATCTGGAGTGCCAAGGTTCGCCATCACTGGCCTAGACCGACAGGTGTCCAACTACATCGGGTTAACGGCCAAAGTGGATACTCTGAGGAGTGATGAACCCCTGGACTACTGGGTGGGCAGGCTTGACCTCTGGCAAGAGCTTGCCTAATTTGCAATGGAACTGTTGGCTTGCCCCTCGTCCAGTGTCCTGTCCGAAAGGTCGTTCAGCGCAGCAGGGGGGATCGTGACCGATAAGCGCACTCGCCTAGCTCACGACAGTGTTGACTACCTCACATTTATAAAAATTTATGAGGCATGGATCTCGGAGGAATTCAACACATGTGACCAGTAGACCATGTATATCTCTATAAACGATTTATTTAATCGAGCACACAGACCTTTTTTCTACATTTGGCTCACTTCCTTGTACAAAAAAAGCACACCGTACTATATGCCCGTACCCTCCTGTTTGAAGAGGTTGAGTGGTGTCATATTTTTGGGGCCCAGCAGCGAGTTGCTGGTATCAGTGCTGCTGTCAGTGCTCTCCATCTCGGTGCTGGTGTCAGTGCACTCTATCACGGAGCTGGTGTCAGTGCTCTATATCACGGAGCTGGTGTCAGTGCTCTATATCACGGTGCTGGTGTCAGTGCTCTATATCACGGTGCTGGTGTCAGTGCACTCTATCACGGTGCTGGTGTCAGTGCTCTATATCAAGGTGCTGGTGATCATCTCCTGCACCCTCTTCATAGCCTACCCTGACCTTTCCTCTCCTCCATTGCCTTCATGCGCTCCTGAGTCCTGAATTGTCAAAATTTCACAGATAAAAAAAAGAATGCTTGTAGTTGTCAATACCAGATTCACTTCATACATGTGTTATGTCAGTGGCCATGTGGTGGGACTATGTGTGCACAGCTAGTAAGTATTTTGGAAATATGACCTGTAGGTTTTTAAAGTTCGCCTGCCATTGAAGTCAATGGGGCCCGCTGCGAACTTTGTGGTTCGCAAACTTTTGGCCGCGTTCGCGGTTCGCGTTTGTGAAACATCCCGTCGGAAGTTCGTCTATCTCTAGTCTTGATGCCTCGACTGGTAAGTCATTGCTCTCCCCAGCTTCCCTGACCAAAATGCAAACACTCTTGTCTGACATATCCCTAGTAGACGTTTGGAGATTGCAACACCCTACCACTAAAGATTACACTTATTACTTCCCAGCCCACCGCTTACAGCAGACTTGATTATTTTTTCATCTCTCAATCCTTACTAGACTATTCTCCCTCTGCCTCTATAGGCCTTACCTTATGGTCTGATCATGCCCCCATTCATATGAACCTAGGAAGTTTACCCCTACGCAACAAAAGATCATCTTGGAGGCTTAACGACAACTTGTTATCCGACCTAGTTTGCACACAAGGTATCATACAGACTATTAAACACTTCATATCAGATCACGCCCAAGACACCACCACGCCACTTATGAAGTGGGAAGCGCTCAAATGCGTAATTAGGGGTAAACTCATCCAACATGGTTCCCGACTCAAGTGAGCATGTACAGAAGATATCACACGTCTCCTCACTACTATAGCCACCTTAGAGGACTCACATAAGAAATCTCCAGACACCACAGTACTGCTAGAGCTCACTAATGCCAGAAGAGATCTGCTACAAATCTTTTCCCAACGCGCTGCAGTAGCAAGGGATAAGGGTGCTTTGCCAATTATTTGCATGCCAACAAATGCGGTAGACACCTAGCAAATACACTACAGCCCCGACAAGCTAGAAAGTCCATCCCATTTATTAACTCCCCAACAAAAGGTAAAGTGCTGAACAACGCGGCCATAACGGAGGGATTCCGGCAATACTACTCCAACCTATATAACCTTATCCCCCAGTCTTCGTCTCCCCCATCTCACCCACAAGATCTATCCACATATGTCCAGGACACTGCACTCCCTCCTATTCCAGCCCCTGATATAGAAGATCTAGAATCCGCTTTAACTGAAGCGGACTTCCAGGCGGCCATAAAGAACCTCAAAAATGCCAAAAGCCCCGGCCCAGATGGGTTTTCCTCACAGTTCTACAAAACCTTTGCACCCAAACTCATCCCCTTTTTAGTTAAAGCATTCAATGCCATAGACGGAGACCTTATCCCCTCTCCCACCCTCCTTAAAGCCAAAATAGTGGTCATTCCAAAACCGGGCAAAGACCCCTCTCTATGCCCCAACTACAGACCGATCTCTCTTTTAAATATTGACTTGAAACTGTATGCAAAAATTCTTGTTAACCGCATATCCCCCTTACTCCCTGAGACAATCTATACAGACCAGGTTGGCTTTGTCCCTGCTGTGAAGCCAGGGACAATACCACCAAAACTGTTCACCTCATACACTATGCACAATGCCACCAATTACTAACCTGCCTTCTCTCCTGTGATGCAGAGAAGGCCTTTGATAGGGTTAGCTGGCCCTTTCTTCATGCCACCCTATCCCAACTAGGCCTAGGCCCTAACATGATCTTCCGAATCATGTTCCTATACTCCAAACCATCCGCCACGATCCTGGTAAATGGTTCCCAATCAGACAAATTCACAATCACAAATGGCACCAGACAGGGCTGCCCCTCTCCCCACTTCCTTTTGCGCTAGTGATTGAACACTTAGCCCAGGCGATTAGAGCAAATCCTAACATACATAGCATCCAAACCCCCTCCGCCCACTATAAACTCTCCTTATATGCAGATGACCTCCTTTACGTAACTCAACCTCACATCAGCATTCCCTCCATACTTGCGAAGATAGACCGATTCGGATGCCACAGTAATTACAAACTGAACATCTCTAAAACTGAGGCACTAAACTTAACATTGACACACAACGCCCTCACCTCCCTCAAGATCAATTTTTCTTTTCAGTGGCAAGCACACTCTATCTCATATCTAGGAACAGCCATACCAAGACATATCCCAGACATATACTCCCTGAATTTCAGCCCTTTACTAACGAAACTTAGACGCCTTACTGAAGGCCGTATGGACCTTCCATTGTCTGGTTTGGCCGCATGAATGCCCTGAAGATGGACATACTCCCCAAACTTCTATGTCTCTATCAAGCTCTCCCCATTGCCCTCCCTACGGCATTCTTCTGCACCCTCCGCTCGATTTGTTTGGCAGGGGAACCACCCTAGATTAAAACACAAACTCCCATGTTCCCCCATTGATAAAGGGGGAACCGGCTTACCGGACTTTGAGCTTTATCACACCTCAACGGTGCTTTCCTGTATCCTGGAGTGGTTCCCCCAACCCCCCCCCCCCGGTCAAAGCCTCCACCTTTGTGGAACAAGACCTTTCCTCTGCTGATCTTCGCACGCTTCTATGGGGATACGACTGAAGACACAAGTCCCTTACGGGCCTATCCCCCCTCACTAGAGACGCACTGACGATTTGGTACCGCAGAAGAAAAACTCATTATCCTCCGAACTGAGCCCTCTCACCCCCCTCTTTGACAACCCGGCCTTCCCAGAAGGCAACTCCACCCAGACCATAAATGACTATGACAGGTCCTCCTGGCCCACTGCGCAACAATTTGTTAACGACTCGCTAGGCACCTTTGTAACTAATCCGACCAATCCCCCCTCCAAGATCACCTGGCTAACGCAACTACATCTGATGTCCTACTGCAAAAAACTCCACAACTCTAACCAAATTCACAGGCCCCTGCTGGGATACGAACAATTACACATGCTCCCAGAGACGCCTCGTCACACCCTTTCTCTACTTTACAAAATGTTCCTGACCCACTCACACGGGTCCCTACCTAAATACACTAAAACCTGGTCAGAGGAACTTGGGAGAGACATAACCGATGCTGAGTGGAGTAAGGCCTTTCTCTTTACCCACAAATCAACGATTTCGAGCTACGCACAGGAGAAAAACTACAAACTGGTGTCAAGGTGGTATCGGGTCCCAACCAGCCTCAAAAGTATGTTCCCCTCTACTTCTGACATCTATTGGAGATGCAACTCTGCGAAGTGTACGTACATTCACGTTTGGTGGGAATGCGATATGCTCCTCCCATTCTGGACACACATTTTCCAGCTCTACACAGAAATATATGAGAAACCGCTTACACCCTCCCCTCCATTGCTACTTCTGTCACTCCTACCGGGCTCTATCAAATCACAGAAAAATAACCTACTAAAATTTTTCCTCTGTGCAGGGCGACGACTTATCCCTAGACATTGGAAAACTACCACCCCCCATCCTTATTAGAATGGGTGGATGAAATTAATAACCTAATGCTTATGGAGGAAATGCAAGCCAAAGTACTGGACAAGCAGGCAAAATTCTCTTTCACCTGCAGTATATGGAGGCATTACTCTACTTCAGATGAACTAAAACGAAGAATCTCAGCATTTAAAAACAACCTGAGAAATTGAACAATTCTCACTTGAAGACCCTGGGTCTTGGATAATGAAACTCTCAGTACGAATGAGGCTCGCTGTCTCTATGCCCCTCCCCTCTCCCCCTCCCCCTCCCGTCCTTTCTTTCGCCCCCTTACCATTCTTCTCACTACCTTACCCCTCTTCTGCTTTCCTCACCTTCTCTTCTCCATCCTATTCTCTTAGGCCTCCCTTGGCCTACCCAAATACTCACAGGTATCCTGGTCTACCAATTTATAACCCCTTAATATGAAGGGACCCAGACAGACCTTGACTTGCTGGTCTGGTCTGCCGTCTGGGATTTAGCACTAACACCTGTTCTCCCCTGGTTACTGGACGCAGTAGGCTCTCACAGGGACGCCCGGTCCGGGGAGAAGGTTAACCGTAATGTATCTACTACATGCTTTATCCTGTGAATGTACATGGGACCTCAAGTGTACTATATGGACAAAACAGAATTCTTTATTTTCACTTGTAAAATGTATAATGTGTTTAACATTCTTGGACCAAATAGCCTATTGCTGGGCTCCTGGCCCTGTTCCTTTCTTGAATTTACTGTTTATAAAAGTTTATACTTTGAAAAAAAAGACTAATAAGAACGTATTGAACTTAAAAAAGGAAACGGATGAAGTCATTCAAAGTACATTGGCTAGGTTATCATCAACAGGAAGTTTATGGAAGGCAATCAAGAAAGTAAGAAGTAAAGAAAGATAAATTATGTACTGTATATGGAAAAAAATCGTACATGCAGTATTATCACTGAAGGTCCAGCAACTTCATCCAAAGAGTAAAGGAGGAAAGGTGGTTATTCTAGAAATGTCACTTTTTTATTTTTTTCTTCAGGGGTAAAGATTAGGTAGAAAGTGGAAAGAGTAACTAAACAGGAAAAAAGCAACTGCAAAACAAGAAGTTCCAGTCAACATTAGAGGGTGTTGTAAATACAGCTCATCATTATTTTTACTGTGCAGTTGGGGTTATTCAGCCACAGGGACCAAAATAGGGCAAATCTTTTGTTCTCTACATTTTTTTATGTTAATAGTTTTTCCATTTTCCATTGGTGGTTTAAGTTTCTAAGGGCATCAGCTAAAGTGGACTGTAAAATGGAATTCCATAGTCTAATAATATTGAGTTTACCTTGAAAAAATAATTGATGATCTGGTATTAGGGGGTAGACACTCAATATTTAGATAGAGTAATGCAAGTAATCCAGTAATATCAGGTTACCATTAAGAGTGGAGAGATCTGCAATGTTATTGTATGTGGTAAAGGGATTCAAATTCTCTGCATAGCCGCCAACACCTAGGAGATTGTTTCGGGTAACATTTAGATAGCTTGTAAGGGTTGAGGTACCAGCGATGGAGAGTTTTTTGGTAGAGTTCCTAATGTTTGGTACAGTGTGAGGTTTTCGATGTAGTTGAGAATGCGGTTTTCCAGCTATACTCAGTAAAGTGGCCTCCTAGGTAATTTTGTTAGATAAGAAGACTTGACCCCCACCCCAGAGGTATTCAGGGAGGTTAAGGTCAGATAGTGATATTGGATGAGAAGACCTAATCCCAGGAATGTTTAGTGGGGTTGAGGTCCAGTACTGATGTTGGTTAAGAATACCTGATCTCAGAGGTGTTCAGTAGGGTTGAGGTCAGGTACTGATGTTGGATGAGAAGACATAATCCCAGAGGTGTTCAATATGGGTTCAGGTTAGCACCTTATCCCAGAAATGTTAAGTGGGGTTGAGGTCAGGTATTGTTGTTAGATTGTAAAACAAAGGGCATTATCCAATAAAATATAAACGATATGGTCAAATCCCCTGTACATGCACATGAACTTTAATGGCATCGGTAGGGTTCAATATTGAGTTGGCCCACCCTTTGCAGCTATAACCGCTTCAACTCTTCTGGGAAGGCTGTCCACAAGGTTTGGGAGTATGTTTATGGAAAAGGTTTGACCATTCTTCCAGAAGCGCATTTGTTAGGTCAGTCACTGATGTGGACAAGAAGGCCTGGCTCGCAGTCTCTGCTCTAATTCATCCCAATGGTTTTCTATTGGGTTGAGGTCAGGACTCTGTGCAAGCCAGTAAAGTTCCTCCACCCCAAACACGCTTATCCATGTCTTTATGGACCTTGCTTTGTGCACTGGCCAAAATCATTTGGTGGGATTATGGTGTATAAATTAGAGCAGAGACTGCGAGCCAGGCCTTCTCATCCTTCATCAGTGCCTGACCTCACAAATGCACTTCTGAAGAATGGTCAAACATTCCCATAGACACACTCCAAAACCTTGTGGATGGCCTTCCCAGAAGAGTTGAAGCTGTTATAGCTGCAAAGGGTGTGGCTGCACTACTGCTGATCTCCTGAGCTCCAGTGAGGCCTACTGATCCAGGGAGCTTGATTACTCCCTATACCCAGAGTGGATGCAGGAATCTGGGGTGGACCCAGGGGAGGATCCCCCGGATGGCCAGAGTACTGGTCCTCCCATACCAGTGTTTGAGGACCTGGGAAATGGCCCAGCTAAAGGTGAAAGCCTGTCGGCCTACAGAAAGAAGGTCTGTGCTAGGATTGCGAGAATCGCCAAGGAGGAAGAGGCTTTGGCGAAGCTAAAGTTGGATTTCAAGCATAAAAAAATTGCAAATGACCGGCTTCACAGCTCTAAGAGAAGACAGATGCGGCCCGAGTTGATGGCTTTGGAGGCCAAAATAGAAAAACAGAGTCGGCTGGTGGCCACATTAAAAGAAACCAGCGGTGCTTTCAAGGAGAAGTATGGCAATGATGATTACTTCCGTACAATGCGCAGAGGGGCCATAGAGGCCAGTGGAGGGCAAGCATCACCGGAATGTGAAGAACCAAGGTCAGTGCAAACCAAAAACATTTTTGTGGGCTTGGACTGTGTTTCTGGCCAGCATGCTGGAAAATCTTTGCTTCCTGTGCCAAGTATCAATATGCCATTCTGAAAATGGAGAAAGCTCTGGTGCACAAGCTGCAGGTGATCAGCAGTCAAATGTTTTGACTGGCAATATGTCATCAGGCCAAGGAAGTTCTTTGCCCTTCTCACCGCAGCAGGAGGCTATGGAGCAAGACGATCCATCTGAGCCTGTGAAGGGAACAGGTATGTTAAAGCTAATTTCAGAAATGGAATCACCTTTGCATGGTTGCAAGTGTGCCATGTCTGAATCATCTGAGTATGAAGAAGAGGATAATGATGTCCCCCCAAAACCTTTGAAACATCAGATGACAGAAAAATCTGGTTTTGTTCATGACTTGCCTGTACAACATAATGGAGGTGTAGTTCCTATGGATGGTGCAGTAGAGGGCAGCGGAGAGCAAGCGCATCTCCTGGCTGAGACTTCCACCTGTGTACAGCCAGTCAGTGAAGGGTGTGTGGACTCTGCTGTGAAGAGTGCTGATAAGGACATCTCCACTGTTGGTAACCCTTTAGTTACTGGTAATGAAGTAAGAATTACCAAGGGTAATGTAAATGTTTCTTTGTCAGAAGTCTCTACTTCATCTGTTCCTGACAATAATGTTGTTACTGCTTTATCTAAAGTGGGGTCTGTAACTAAAAGTGATCTACAGGATGTTGCAAGGAGTGCGATTATTTCCTATGCTGCAGCGCTGGCTGCACCTGTCCCAAGGGTAAGTAGGGCCAGTTATTCTGCAGTTGCTAGGGGTGATGTGAGTGAAGCTCCAGCTAATCTAACACCATCTGGTAGCTCCTTTAAACGCCGCAATGTGGTCCAATTGAGGTGGACTGGAGAAGGGCCCCCCCCCCCCGAATAGGAGAGATGTGGTGGACCGTATTCTGAGAATGGAGTTCAAAGCGGAGGAGATTTTTGCACTTATCAGCCCGGTTGGGTCATATGAGTATGATCTCTCCTTTGTCAAGGCGGAAGGGTTAGATGTCTTTTGGGAGAGGTATGAGCAGAGGTGGAAGGAGTCCCCAAGATGGGCAGGTTTGTCACCCAAAGTAATTTCTCGCCAGCCATTATATAAGAACGTCACCATTCTAGTACGTAATGAGTCCATTCCTGCTGCAGATCTGGTGGTGTGGTTGGGGAGATATGCGGATGTCCAAGCCCCCTTGAGGAAAGTTGTAGATGATAGGGGGATATGGACAGCGTTAGTAAAACTGCATGTCACGGGTAATGTTGTTAAGCACATCCCTTCGTCTGCCTTTATAGGTCGTGACAGGATTATTACCTTTTATGCAGGCCAACCAAAGCTGTGCCATCGCTGTGGGGAAAAGGGGCACTTTTCCAGTTCATGTTCTGTGCAGAAATGTTCCCTCTGTCAGGGCTCAGGGCATGTTGCAAAAGACTGCAATAGTATTCGTTGTAATCTTTGTAACAAGTTAGGTCACCCCTATAGCCTTTGCCCTGAAGCCCTCCATAATCAGCCGGAGGTTGTGGAAGAACTGCTGAGGATGGAGGAGGAGGAACGTGGGGGGCAGCAAGGGGTTGGTGGAACTGTTTCAGCTAGTCCTGAGGGCCCCCCCCAGGAGTCAGTTTCCCAACCTGAAGGTGTGACCCCTCTTGTGTCTGTTCCCCAGTCTGTGATCCCTACTCTGTCGGTGTCTACTTCTGTTGTGTGTTCTTCCCCAGTGTTTCAGGTGCCCAGTGTTCCAAATGTAAATAAGTCATCCAGATTGGCTGAGGCTGCCAAAGGGGCAGATTCATGCAGATCTGAGGTGGCAGCTTCATCGGGGCCTTCCCTAAGGCAGCGTAAGACCTCTAGTGGGGGTTCTAAGGTAAAGAAGGGGGAAGTTGTCACTGCTAATGACTTAGAGGAGGTCTTTCAGGGTAATGTTTCAGGGGAGGAGGGAGAGTGGACCAAGGTGGGGAGAAGGAGGAATAAGGTAGTCCTGACCTCTGCCTCCTCGGTTTCCTCTTTAGAGGTAGGTGACCTACCTCTGGTAAACAAGTTTGGGTCCTTATCTGAGGGGGAGGAGGAGTCTTCCGTGTCTCAGATGGAGGAGGATGAGGTAGAGTGTTCCTTAAAGAGATTAAGGTCTCCAGTAAGGGGGGAGAGAGCTCAGGCTAAGAAACACCTACCTCAATCATCCTGATGGCAGTTCCCACTCCGATAAAGGTGGCAACGATTAATGTTGCCAAAATCTGTAAGAGCACTTTCACACCACACCGCCCATAGCGTCAGCGGTAAAACGCTGCTATTTTTACAGCGTTATTAGAGCGTTTTTACAGCGTTTTTACAGCGTTTTTGGGGCGCTAGCGTTAAAATTACTGCAACGCTGTGGGCGTTTTTACAGCGTTTTACAAGCGTTTTACAAGCGTTGGGCGTCAAAGAGCCACCTCACCTCCCTACATCACTTCCTGTTTACTTCCTGGGATCTTGTGAGGTGACAGAGGATACAGAAAGAAGATGGAGTTCATGGAGCTGTTCTTGATGTTTGTGCTACTGTATTGGGAAAATATCCACCAACAGAGGCAGCAACGTCGGTATTGGGTTCATCCCATCCTACAAACACACAGCTCTATCGGGCAATTTGTGTTGCTATATGAGCACCTAAGAGTGCACCCAGACAAATTCCGAAACTATACTCGAATGAGCATTGGAACGTAAGTATCTATATCCTAATCCCGCTCCCACTGCTCCCAAATCTCCAACCATAATCCCACTCCCACTGGTCCCAAATCCCAAATCTAGAACCATAATCCCGCTCCCACTGGTCCCAAAACCCAAATCTAGAACCATAATCCCACTCCCACTGGTCCCAAAACCCAAATCTAGAACCATAATCCCACTCCCACTGGTCCCAGAACCCTAATCTCCAACCCTAATCCCACTCCCACTGGTCCCAAATCCCTGGTCTCTTTCAACCTCCATCTTCTCTTAGCTCCTATCCACCTCTACAAACAGGATTTCCTGATTTACCAGCATCCTACGCTTCAGTGAGATCATGTTACCTCCCCACAGCTAGTCCTGTTGCTGTGGATGCTATCTTTTTGTTTGCATGTTTATCTTTTGTTTGTGAGATCATGTAAAAACAAGCAGTTTATATAAAGTAAATGCAGTGTCTTGTTTTACTTCAAATCTACATTTTTCTACGATTTCTTTGGCACTTTGATGGCTTGGAAATCATTGTGACCTTTCCACAATTTCAGTCCTGTTGTTGTAGATGCTCTCTTTCTACTTGCATGTTTACTTTTTTTTAGATCATGTGACTTTTTCTACAGCTCAGGGCGGATTATAGGCGTTTTTAGGGCGTTTTTACAGCGCTTTCAATTCATTCCAATGGAGAGGAGCGTTTTTGAAGCGCTTTTTTTAACGCCCAAAAGCTGCTCCAAAGATGCTGCTTGCAGGACTTTTCTCAACGCTCAGCCAGCGCAACGCCTTGGTGTGAAAGGGTCCATTGAGATGCATGGAGAGCGTTTTATGAGCGTTTTAATAGCGTTATTTTTAACGCTAAAACGCTGCAAAAATGCCCTGGTGTGAAAGGGGTCTAAGGGCTCGCGATATGGCCTTATTTTTGCTCAGTGAGATGGATGCTGATATTTTATTTTTGCAAGAGACCCGGCTAAACAGCCTTGCCGATGTCCAACTGGCAAAGAGGGAGTGGAGGCGTGGGCCCTCCTTCTGGTCTCTTGTGGCTGAGCCTTACAGCAGAGTTGCAGTACTTTTTACTGGCATGGTAACGCGTCGGCAGGTTATCGAGGTAGATATTGGAAGGTGTATGGTCCTGGACGTCTCTGTGAAGGGGCATGATCTGCGTTTAATAAATATTTATGGACCACAAACTAGATGGGAGAGGAAATGCCTCTTTACAAAGATTAAGCCTTTCCTTTTTACATCTCGGCAAGTTGTCTTTGGAGGTGATTTTAACACCGTTACTAGGCTCAAAGACAGGAAAGGCTCCACTGACAGTCTGAGATATGATAGCCAGGGAAGCAGGTCTGGAAGATGCGCATATTAAGCGTTGCCCAGACAGCACGGGGTACACGTTTAAGCGAGGCAGTTGTGAGAGCAGGATAGATAGTTTTTTTTTTTTAAGGGGGACTCTGCCTTTTCGGCTCCTGAGTGTCGTATGGTGGAGTTCTCTGATCACCTTTTGCTGTCTGTTATTCTCAATGCTTCAGATATGCCACCTAAAGGAAAGGGTATTTGGAGGATGAATTCGGCTCTGCTGGATGATGAGGAGGTAAGACAATCCTTTGAGGGTTTTTTTCAGGCACAGGTAACCGTCCTGGATTTCTGCAGCAGTAAGTCGGAGTGGTGGGAGCTTGCCAAAAGCCAGATTAGTGGGTTTTTCAAGGCCATAGGAAAAAGGAAACGGCTTGGTAAGTACATTGCCTACCAGCAGCTGCGGAGAAAACTTGATCGCCTTGTCTTGAGTGGTGGAGATTCAGGGGCAATCTCTGAGGTGAAACTTCTCCTTAGGAAGTATCAGTATGACCGGCACACTTCTTTGGTTCTGGAAAGGGACTATGGGAAATATCACTCGCCGACCCTTATCAGAACTGCAAACAAAGCGCAGCAGTTAAGATGGTTGTTGGGCTAAGGGACAGTACGGGCTCTTTGACAAAATCCAGGTTAGGGATCCTGGAGGTCTCAAGGTCTTTTTATGTAGATCTTCTGGGAGAGAAGTACCTCGATCGGGCAAAGATGTCGAGTTTTCTGGATTCTACACCAGGTCTGGGAAATAACATTCCGCTGGCAAGTTTGACAGGGGAAATCGCAGCAGAAGAGGTAGTCAAAGCTATAGATGGTCTGGCTATTAAGAAAACCCCGGGGCCAGACGGATTGACGGCTGAATTTTATAAGACATTCAAATCCAGCTTGGTACCTTATCTTGTGGAGGTATTTAATGGCTGTCTGCAGGAGGGTTCACTCCCTCCCTCCATGAGACAGTCTGCTGTGATTCTGTTGTCAAAAGGCAAGGATCCCTCAATGATTGAGAATTGGCACCCCATTAGCCTTCTCAATGATGATAGAAAGATTCTGGCAAAGATAATTTTCTGGCGCTTGTCGTCAGTAGCAGACAAACTTCTTTCTCGTCAGCAGCACTGTTCGGTCCAGGGCAGAAGCACTTTTTCAGCGGTGTTAGCTGTCCGGGAGGCTCTGGAACATTGCAGGGCTGAAGGCTGGGGAAAGTATTTGCTGGCATTGGATCAGGCAAAGGCTTTTGATCGTGTCAATCATGAGTACCTCTGGCTTCTCCTTGACAAGTATGGCCTGGAGGGTGGTTTTATTGGATGGCTTAAGACTTTATACAGAGAGGCAGAGAGCTTCATGCTTGTTAACGGTTGGGTTGGACGGCCCTTCAGGGTTGGATCGGGGGTGCGCCAGGGGTGTCCACTGAGCCCTTTGCTATACGTGTTCACAATCGACCCCTTCATCAGAAGGCTAGAGAGCGGACCATTGTGCGGGGTGCCGGTGGGCATTACTGGTGAGCCGCCCTTGAGGGTTGTAGCCTATGCTGATGACCTTTCTGTCTTTATCTCTGGGACAGAGGAGGCGCAAGAGGTTGTCTCAGTTATAGAGCAGTATTCTGTGGCATCAGGCTCCAAGGTCAACCATGATAAGAGTGAAGTTTTTTGGATGAGCGAAGGAGGTGAGAGCTTTGCACTTCCGGACACCTTCCCCAGGCCTCAGCAGAAAGTCAAAGTATTAGGCATTGGGTTTGGCCCTGATGATTACAGTAAGTCAAATTGGGAAGCCAGGCTGAATGATGCTGATGTCAAGGTGAAATGCTGGAAGGGGTGGCGGCTCTCCTTGAGGGAAAGGGTGGACTTGATTAAGACCTACCTGATTCCTACCTTTCTGTATGTCAGCTTTGTTTGCATCTTGCCAGAATCCTGCTATACCAGGATTTATAGTTGTTTCTTCCAGTTATTATGGGGGAACAGGCTGAATCTTGTGAAACGGAATGTGACTTACCTATCTAGGCGGAAGGGTGGCCTAGGGATGGTCAACCCGGTTGTATTCTTCTCTCTGATGTTTTTGAAGCACAATTTTGGTAACATGCTAGCAGATAGACCGCCTGGATGGGTAGGTATTTTCCAGATCTGGTTTAGACCTTTTCTGGACTGTTGGGAGAGTGGCGGCCCAGTGAAAAGCCTAAGGATCAAGCATGGTAAGCTCCCGGCTTATGTTGCCCCGTGCCTGAAAATTCTTAGACGGCGGCATGTGACAGCGGAGGATATCAGGTCTCTTCCTAGGAGACTCCTGGGTGAGAAGATCGTGGGTACTATCTTTCATGCGCCACTGGCCTTAAGGGATTGCCCAGGCCATATTATAAGGGAGGGTTTACGTTTAATAAATTCTAAACGGATTCCCTTGAAATTTAGGGACCAGGCCTGGCTCGCTTTTCACGGAAGGCTCTATGTGAGGGGGAACTTGAAGTGCCGCTCTTTGGACAATCGTGGTTGTCCAAGAGCAGAGTGTCAGGGTGAGGTGGAAACCATGGACCACTTCTTGCTTCAGTGCCCTTTCAATATAGAAGTCTATAAAAAGGTGGGGAGGGCTCTGAATATTCCTTTCCTGCCTAGCATGTCTTATGCTGAGTGGGTGTATGGAGCATTGCAGAATCGCAAGGGATTTGATTTGGACACTCTTTTTTTAGTCAGTTTAGTAGTCCGATATTACACCTGGAATGCACGGTGTCAGGTATCCCTTCGGCAGAAAGTCCTTCCTGTTCCGGTGGTGGTGTGTGAGATTCTTGGTGAGGTAGGGAAAATTCGGGGTCTCGAGAAAGACAGATGGCGGCCAAGGGTCTGGATAAAGGCGTGGAGGAATATCAGGCCTGTAGCTGCTGTTTGTTGATCTCTGGGTGTTGGGTTCTTTCCCTGTTTTCTCTCTGGACACTCCCTTAGATTTTCAAAGTTAAACATATATTTTTTTTTGAAGAAAGGCTACATACACATGATAATCTATGTTTCTTGGTCTGAATGGTAATCAAGTTGAGTAATGGGTATGTATGTGTGTATATGTATATATAATGTGTATGTGTATATATGGTATAATACAGAGATATTTCTCTTGATTGGGAAAAACCTTTTTGTTTCCCATATTATAGGTTGAAGTAAGCCTTTATTATGTTTGGTCATGTATACAAGATGTTATGCATATGTGTGTATATATATATATATATATATATATATATATATATATATATATATATATATATATATATATATATATATAAAAATGTATATATAATATTTATTTTTGTATAAAAAAGTTGGAATGTGTTTCTTGTTTGCAAGATTCTCAAAATAAAAAAAATTGCCAACTCAATATTGATACTTTTCACAATATAGTGTATATTTGTAGGGAATGTATGCCATCGTTATACTTATATATGATTATTATTATAGATAGGCCCAAAGAAATGAAAACGTGGTTTTACCAGTTTCTGTCATTAGCAGTGGCACCTTGTGGTTTTTTGTTTGGGGGTGGCAAACAAGCCCCCTCCCCCTCCACCAGGGATAGCCACCACACTGGACCACCAGGTATGCCACCCTGGACCCCCACGGATATGCAACTCAGTGCCCAGGCAGCTGCCAATCAGTGGCAATTACCGCTCTCTAGCCTCCTGATGAAGGGGTCGATTGCAAACACATAGAGCAGGGGACTCAGAGGACAACCCTAGCGCACCCCAGAGCCAACCTCAAAGGACTGCCCAACCCAACCATTAACAAGAGGAAAGCTTTTTGCCCCCTTATACAAGACCTTTAAACAATCGATAAAACCACCCGGCAGACCGTACTTACTAAGGAGCAACCACAAGTACTCATGGTTAACACGATCATAAGCTTTTGCCTGATCCAATGTCAGCAAATACTTTCACCAGCCTGCAGCCCTGCACCGCTCCAAGGCCTCCCGGACAGCTAAAACCGCTGTGAAGGTGCTTCTACCCTGGACCGAACAGTGCTGATGGAGAGAAAGCAAAGACTCTGCTACTGACGATAGGCGCCAGAAAATAATCTTTGCCAGTATCTTTCTATCGACATTAAGAAGGCTGATGGGGCGCCAATTCTCAATCATCGAAGGATCTTTACCCTTTGAAAGAAGAATCACAGCCGAGTGCCTCATGGAAGGGGAAAGCACCCCCTCAGCAAGGCAACTGTTAAAAACCTCTACTAAATGTGGGGCCAGAATAGACTTAAAGGCTTTGTAAAACTCAGCCATCAAGCCATCCGGTCCAGGTGACTTTTTGATGGCAAGCTGATCAATTGCCCTCATCAACTGTGATCTCCTCTGTCAAATTCATCAATGGAACATCTCCACCATTTAGACCTGGGGTAGAGTCCAAAAAGCTGTCCATCTTGTCATGGTCAAGCTCTTTCCTCCCAAGAAGGTCAGCATAAAAGGACCTCACGCTAAAGTGGACTGTAAAATGGAATTCCATAGTCTAATAATATTGAGTTTACCTTGAAAAAATAATTGATGATCTGGTATTAGGGGGTAGACACTCAATATTTAGATAGAGTAATGCAAGTAATCCAGTAATATCAGGTTACCATTAAGAGTGGAGAGATCTGCAATGTTATTGTATGTGGTAAAGGGATTCAAATTCTCCGCATAGCCGCCAACACCTAGGAGATTGTTTCGGGTAACATTTAGATAGCTTGTAAGGGTTGAGGTACCAGCGATGGAGAGTTTTTTGGTAGAGTTCCTAATGTTTGGTACAGTGTGAGGTTTTTGATGTAGTTGAGAATGTGGTTTTCCAGCTATACTCAGTAACGTGGCCTCCTAGGTAATTTTGTTAGATAAGAAGACCTGACCCCCACCCCAGAGGTATTCAGGGAGGTTAAGGTCAGATAGTGATATTGGATGAGAAGACCTAATCCCAGGAATGTTTAGTGGGGTTGAGGTCCAGTACTGATGTTGGTTAAGAATACCTGATCTCAGAGGTGTTCAGTAGGGTTGAGGTCAGGTACTGATGTTGGATGAGAAGACATAATCCCAGAGGTGTTCAATATGGGTTCAGGTTAGCACCTTATCCCAGAAATGTTAAGTGGGGTTGAGGTCAGGTATTATTGTTAGATTGTAAAACAAAGGGCATTATCCAATAAAATATAAACTATATGGTCAAATCCCCTGTACATGCACATGAACTTTAATGGCATCGGTAGGGTTCAATATTGAGTTGGCCCACCCTTTGCAGCTATAACCGCTTCAACTCTTCTGGGAAGGCTGTCCACAAGGTTTGGGAGTATGTTTATGGAAAAGGTTTGACCATTCTTCCAGAAGCGCATTTGTTAGGTCAGTCACTGATGTGGACGAGAAGGCCTGGCTCGCAGTCTCTGCTCTAATTCATCCCAAAGGTTTTCTATTGGGTTGCGGTCAGGACTCTGTGCAAGCCAGTAAAGTTCCTCCACCCCAAACACGCTTATCCATGTCTTTATGGACCTTGCTTTGTGCACTGGCCAAAATCATTTGGTGGGATTATGGTGTATAAATTAGAGCAGAGACTGCGAGCCAGGCCTTCTCATCCTTCATCAGTGCCTGACCTCACAAATGCACTTCTGGAAGAATGGTCAAACATTCCCATAGACACACTCCAAAACCTTGTGGATGGCCTTCCCAGAAGAGTTGAAGCTGTTATAGCTGTAAAAGGTGAGCCAACTCAATATTGATACTTTTCACAATATAGTGTATATTTGTAGGGAATGTATGCCATCATTATACTTATATATGATTATTATTATAGATAGCCCAAAGAAATGAAAACGTGGTTTTACCAGTTTCTGTCATTAGCAGTGGCACCTTGTGGTTTTTTGTTTGGGGGTGGCAAACAAGCCCCCTCCCCCTCCACCAGGGATGGCCACCACACTGGACCACCAGGTATGCCACCCTAGACCCCCAGGGATATGCAACTCAGTGCCCAGGCAGCTGCCAATCAGTGGCAATTACAAATGCCTGCCAGTGCCACCAGTGATGCCTATCAGTGCCAGCCATCAGTGCCACCTTTCAATGCCCATTAGTGCAGCCTTTCAGTGCCCATCAGTATCACCTATCAGTGCCGCCTATCAGTGCCCATCAGTGCTGCATATTGTCCATCAGTGCCACATATCAGTGCTGCATATTGCCCATCAGTGCTGCATATCAGTGGCACCCACCAGTGCTGCCCATCTTTGCTCGTCGTTAGTGCCACCTCACCGGTGCCGTCTTATCAGTGAAGGAGAAAACTTATTTACAAGATTTTATAAACAGAAATTTAAAAAAAAAACGTTGATTCTTTTTCTTTTTCAAAATTTTCGCTCTTTTTTTTATTCGTTTAGCAAAAAATGAAAACCCCAGAGGTGGTCAAATACCACTAAAAGAAAGCTCTATTTGTGGGAACAAAATTATAAAAATGTAGTTTGGGTACAGTGTAGCATGACCGCGCAATTGTCATTTGAAAAGTGATAGCGATGAAAGCTGGGCAGGAAATAAGTGCCCGGTATTGAAGTGGTTAAACTGCCTGTGGATTATGCCAAATCAGCAAGTGACCATGCTGTCACAGATCGAGTCTAAGGAGGTATTGTCAACACATGTAGGACATTTTTGGCATTTGTGACCTTGGCTTAAAAAGTTTAGGAACCCCCTGCCCTATTAACCTCCAATGTTCTCACGAGACACGTGACATGCGTCATATCACATTGTTCATGCAAACTTGGGGACAACAGGAATCTGCGATTGTGTAATTGGATATAAAATGATGCATCTTTACTGTAATTGTGTGCACACAAGGATAAGAATTACAAGCGAAAAAAATCCGCTGTGCATGTCATCCAATCCGGGATAGAACCTTGAGCCTGACAGTAAAGATTATTCATTGAATGCATTTTCAAGGGCTTCGTGTTTTCTGATTACTATCTTTTCTGGAAGAGCGTAAGCCTTGGTCTGTGTCATATCACACTGACCTCCAGCTCAGTGCCAAAACACACCAAATCCAATACATTGCAGCAAAATTAAAGAGATCTTTTCAAACGAAAACGCAACTTTTTATTTAACCATTTGCCTCCAGGGACTGTTTTTATTTATTTGCACACGTTAAGCAGAGAACCTGAAGAATAAAATGGTGGGAATTGCAATTTTATTTTTACGTCGCACAATATTTGCCTAGCTATTTATCAAACGCATATTTTCAGGAAAAAATACACAAAAAATGAATGTTACTGCAAATAAACACAATATTATACCCAAATAAAAAAAAAGAGTGGGTTGTGCTGAGTAAATTGATACCAAATAAGTCAAACTTTAAAAATGCGCATGACCCTGAAAAAAAATAACGCAGAAAACAATGTTATCCAAATTCTGCATAGGCCTTTACAGGTCATCAGTTTAGAGTTAACTGTGAATTATGGCTCTAGAACAGGGGTCTCAAAATTGTGGGCTGAAATTTGCCCTTTACTTGCCTTTAACTGGTTGTTGGAGCACTAATCCTCCCACTGACCCCAATGATGGGGCACTATTCCTCCCACTGACGCCAATGATGGGGCACTATTCCTCCCACTGACGCCAATGATGGGACACTATTGATCTTTTATTAAAAAGAATCAAGCGACCAATTTTATACAAAAGTAAAAAACAAAACCATATTATAAAACGTCAACAGAAAACAAAGGAATACACATCAACGTTCAGAATATATACATAGTCCATTAGCAAAACATGTTTAGAAAACTATTTACATAAAGCAGCAGAGAGGGCCTAAGAGGCACAACCCATCACCTATGTACGCAGCCATTTATCAAAAATGAATCATAAATGAAAAAATCTAGGGTGATAAGAGACAGACAGCCACACCCGGGAAAGAGACTCCTGGCAGTCAGGGAGGCTTGAAACCCCTTCACGCCTTCAACCAAGCCCCCTGACTCCGTTTGTCTCTCTGAAGCACCCGAATCTTCTCCACCTCATGCAGAATGTCATACACCACCACCTCAACAGGAAGGATTTTATGCCGAATGCTGACCTGACACCGTGCGTTCCAGGTGAAATAACGGACTACTAGGCTAACTAGGAAAAGTGTATCCAAACAAAAAACCCCACCAGTATTGAATGTTCCGTACGCCAACTCAGCATAACCCAGCCTGGAGAGTAAAGGAACACCGAGGGCCCGCCCCACCTGTTTGTACACCTCTATGTTAAAGGGGCAATTAAGCAGAAAATGGTCCATAGTCTCCTCCTCATCTGCACACTCCTCCCGAGGACAGCTACGATCCACCCCACTGCGGAATTTCAAATTGCCCCGAACATAGAGCCTCCCATGGAAGCACAACCAGGCCAGATCCCTAAATTTAGGGGGTACTCTGTCCAAATTAATCAATCTTAACCCTACCCCTAAAACCGGGCCTGGGCAATCCCTTAAGGCCAGTGGGTCATGAAAGACTTCGCTCAAGACTCGACTCATAAGGACTTTCCTCGGAACCGATCTGAGATCTTCAGCCGACAATCGCCACTGCCGCAGTAACTTCAGGCACGGAGCAACATAGGCTGGTAGCTGACCACGATGACCCCTGAGATTCTTCACTTGGCCACCTTCTTCCCAAAGTTGCAGAAAAGGCCTAAACCAAGATCTAAATATGCCTACCCATCCAGGAGGTTCCACTGCAAGCATTTTACCAATGTTAAATTTGAGAAATAGCAGTGAAAAGAAAAGAACTGGGTTGACCATACCTAAGCCACCCTCCCTCCTGCATAGATAGGTGACATTCCTCTTGATGGGGTTCAGTCTGTTCCCCCACAGCGTCTGGAAGAACACACTACTGACCCTAGCATAGAGAGACACTGGCAAGATGCAGACAAAGCTGACATACAAGAAGATCGGAATCAGGTAAGTCTTAATCAGATCAACCCTTTCCCTCAGAGATAACTTCCATCTCTTCCAGCTGACCACCTTAGTATTGGCAATTTCCAGTCTGCCTTCCCAGTTTTTGAGGCCATAATTGCCGGGTCCAAATTCAATGCCTAGAATCTTAATTCTTTCCTGGGGCACTGGAAAGGTGTCCGGGACACATCGTCCGCATAGGCAACAACCCTCAAAGGTGGCTCACCCGGGAGCCCCACTGGCACCCCACACAACATACCGCTCTCTAGCCTCCTGATGAAGGGGTCAATTGCAAACACATAGAGCAGGGGACTCAGAGGACAACCCTGGCGCACCCCGGAGCCAACCTCAAAGGACTGCCCAACCCAACCATTAACAAGAGGAAAGCTTTCTGCCCCCTTATACAAGACCTTTAACCAATCGATAAAACCACCTGGCAGACCGTACTTACTAAGGAGCAACCACAAGTACTCATGGTTAACACGATCAAAAGCTTTTGCCTGATCCAATGTCAGTAAATACTTTCCCCAGCCTGCAGCCCTGCACCGCTCCAAGGCCTCCCAGACAGCTAAAACCGCTGTGAAGGTGCTTCTACCCTGGACCGAACACCCCCTCAGCAAGGCAACTGTTAAAAACCTCTACTAAATGTGGGGCCAGAATAGACTTAAAGGCTTTGTAAAACTCAGCCGTCAAGCCATCCGGTCCAGGTGACTTTTTGATGGCAAGCTGATCAATTGCCCTCATCACCTCATCAACTGTGATCTCCTCTGTCAAATTCATCAATGGAACATCTCCACCATTTAGACCTGGGGTAGAGTCCAAAAAGCTGTCCATCTTGTCACGGTCAAGCTCTTTCCTCCCAAGAAGGTCAGCATAAAAGGACCTCACGACCTCCGGGATCCCTGACCTGGACTTTGTCAAGGAACCTGTACTGTCCTTAAGGCCAACAACTGTTTTAACAGCTACACCTTGTTTGCAGTTCTGGTAAGGGTCAGGCGAGTGGTACTTCCCATAGTCCCTCTCCAGAACCAAAGAGGCATGCCGGTCATATTGACACTTCCTGAGGAGGAGTTTCACTTCAGAGATTGCCCCAGGATCTCCTCCTCTCGAGACAAGAATATCCAGCTTCCTCCGTAAACGTTGGTAGGTCATGTATTTATTAAACTGCTTTCTATTGGCTAGGCCCCTGAAAAATCCAGCGATCCTCTTTTTGGTCAGCTCCCACCACTCAGCCTTGCTGCTAAAAAAGTCCAGGATGGTCACCTGAGCCTGAAAGAATTCCTCAAAGGATTGTCTAACATGTTCTTCCTTGAGTAGAGTCGAATTCAATCTCCAGATGCCCTTGCCCCTCTGAGGGGCGTCTGAAGCATTCAGGACCACAGATAGCATACAGTGATCAGAGAACTCTACTGCCTGCACCACTGGGGGCGAGAAAGCAGAGGTCTCCTACAAAAAAAACCTATCTATCCTACTCTGACTACTACCTCGATGAAAGGTGAACCCGGTGTCATCCAGGAGGTGCTTAATGTGCACATCCACAAGACCAGCATCCCTAACCATACTGTTTAAAAAAACGCTATCATATCCCAGCCTGTCCTTGAAGTCCTTCCTGTCCTTGGGCCTAGTTACTGTATTAAAGTCACCTCCAAAGACCACTTGCCGGGATGTAAAAAGAAATGGCTTGATCCTTGTAAAAAGGCATTTCCTGTCCCACTTTGTGTGCGGCCCATAAACATTAATTAGGCGCAGGTCCTGCCCCCCCACAAGGACATCTAAGACCATACATCTCCCAATCTCCACCTCAATAACCCGCCGGACATTTACCATACCGGTTTTAAACAACACCGCCACACCGCCGTAAGGCTCGGCCGCAAGAGACCAGTAAGATGGACCATACCTCCACTCTCTTTTGGCCATATGAATATCTGCCAAGGAGGTGAGCCTAGTCTCTTGCAAAAATAAAATTTCAGCGTCTAATTGGCTGAACAAAAAAAAGGCCATGGAACGAGCTCTTACTGACTTAATGCTGGCGACATTTATTGTCACCACTGTTAACGGAGGGGTAACCGCCATTTGGGTTATTGGGTGGATTGCTTCTTAGCTCCCCTCTGCTGCTCATCACCAGAAGCCTCTCTCTTTCTTGAGGCTGCCTCAAACTCCATTTCAGAATCGGAACTTCGTTCAGAGGAAGCTCCAGATGAAGAAACATACCATTCAGAGGACTTACGATGGTTGGAGACAGGCACTGGAGCCCGTTCTGTCCTCACCCCCTGCTTCCGCTTCCCAACCTTCCTTCTCTCCTCCAGGTACTGCAGGTCAGCTTCAGAGATGCCATAATCTCTGTTTTTTTTCTTTGGAGTCTTCACAGAAGACTCCTTTATAGAGGAAGAAGCGACCTTTTTAGTACCTGCTACCACTCCTGGTGGGGGTGGTGTTCCCTTTGAGACAGACTTAGAGGGGGGGGGGGTAACTGACACGGGGGGCACAGACTTAGAAGGTTCTGACACAAGAGGAGAGGATACAGTAGGCTGGGGGGACACAGAGACAGATACAGAAGGAATACTTACAGACACAGGGGGGGTGGGCACAGGAACTGGAGAGGGATCCTGAGCAGGACCAGGGGAGTCAATCACCGCAGAGGAGGATGGTACACCAGGGGCCTCACCCTCCATCCTGTCCAGCCTTGACAAGTCATTCATTACCTCCTTCTCCATATTGTGCCAGGCTTCAGGACATTTGCTGTAGGGATGGCCAAGGCGCAGGCACAGGTTGCACCTGATCATATCGGTGCAGTCCTTGGCCATGTGACCCTGACCCCGACACACTGAACATATCAAGGCTAAACAGGAGGAGCTCAAATGCCCCTTTTCTCCACAGCGGTGACACAGCTTCGGCTGACCAGGGTAGAAAATAGTCATCCTATCCCTCCCTATAAAAGCCGAGGAGGGCAGATGACGGACAACATTCCCATCCCTGGCCAACCTAACTGTTACTGACCAACCCCCAGTCCAGATGTCACGCTCATCAAGGATTTTGCTGGGCTTAATCAAAACCTCCCCATAGTTCCGCAACCAAACCTCTAAATCCCGAGCGGGGACGCTCTCATTGGTCAGAATGATGGTGATTTTTTTAACTGTTGACCTCTGAGATATTGCAACCGGGGCCAGACCTTCCCATTCAGGTCTTGACCTGCACAGAGCCTCATATCGCTCCCAGAACAGGTCAAGACCCTCTGGCCTGGTGAAGCTAACTGTATAATCCCTCGTCCCAGACACATGTATAAAGGCATACAGATCATTTGCCCCAAAACTAATTTCTAAAATGAGATCCACCACCGCATGCCACGCTGGAGGGACTGCACCACCTTCCCATTTCAGAATTACAACATTACGTCTGGGACCCCCAGCAGAAGCCAGAGACCCAAGACCAGATCCCGGGGTGCCCAAAGTGGTAGCCTGTAGGGGAAAACCCCGCTTGGGAGCGGAGCTACCAGGAGCGGAGCGTACCACCTGATCAAATGTGGGTTTATCAGGGCCAAGGCTCCACACTGAATTCACATTAGTCTTTACATTATGTAGGGATGCACCGAATGGGTTTTTTGGTGCCGAAACCGATACCGAAAATGAAAAATACACTAGGCCGAAAACCGAAACCGATACCGAAAAACAGCACCGATACCGAAAAAATTTTAAAAAATATTTTTATACAGGAGGTGGTCAGAGACTGGGGACATGGTACAGGAGGTGGTCAGAGACTGGGGACATGGTACAGGAGGTGGTCAGAGACTGGGGACATGGTACAGGAGGTGGTCAGAGACTGGGGACATGGTACAGGAGGTGGTCAGAGACTAGGGACATGGTACAGGAGGTGGTCAGAGACTGGAGACATGGTACAGGAGGTGGTCAGAGACTGGGGACATGGTACAGGAGGTGGTCAGAGACTGGGGACATGGTACAGGAGGTGGTCAGAGACTGGGGACATGGTATAGGAGATGGTCAGAGACTGGAGACATGGTACAGGAGATGGTCAGAGACTGGAGACATGGTACAGGAGGTGGTCAGAGACTGCATGCATGGTACAGGAGGTGGTCAGAAACTGCATGCATGGTACAGGAGATGGTCAGAGACTGGGGACACGGTACAGGAGATGGTCAGAGACTGGGGACACGGTACAGGAGGTGGTCAGAGACTGGGGACACGGTACAGGAGGTGGTCAGAGACTGGGGACACGGTACAGGAGGTGGTCAGAGACTGGGGACACGGTACAGGAGGTGGTCAGAGACTGGGGACACGGTACAGGAGGTGGTCAGAGACTGGGGACACGGTACAGGAGGTGGTCAGAGACTGGGGACACGGTACAGGAGGTGGTCAGAGACTGGGGACACGGTACAGGAGGTGGTCAGAGACTGGGGACACGGTACAGGAGGTGGTCAGAGACTGGGGACACGGTACAGGAGGTGGTCAGAGACTGGGGACACGGTACAGGAGGTGGTCAGAGACTGGGGACACGGTACAGGAGGTGGTCAGAGACTGGGGACACGGTACAGGAGGTGGTCAGAGACTGGGGACACGGTACAGGAGGTGGTCAAAGACTGGGGACACGGTACAGGAGGTGGTCAGAGACTGGGGACACGGTACAGGAGGTGGTCAGAGACTGGGGACACGGTACAGGAGGTGATCAGAGACTGGGGACACGGTACAGGAGGTGATCAGAGACTGGGGACACGGTACAGGAGGTGGTCAGAGACTGGGGACACGGTACAGGAGGTGGTCAGAGACTGGGGACGTGGTACAGGAGGTGGTCAGAGACTGGGGACGTGGGTACAGGAGGTGGTCAGAGACTGGGGACGTGGGTACAGGAGGTGGTCAGAGACTGGGGACGTGGTACAGGAGGTGGTCAGAGACTGGGGACGTGGTACAGGAGGTGGTCAGAGACTGGGGACGAGGTACAGGAGGTGGTCAGAGACTGGGGACGTGGTACAGGAGGTGGTCAGAGACTGGGGACGTGGTACAGGAGGCATCCCCCATTGCAGCCAGTGTGCCCCATTGCAGCCAGTGTGCCCCATTGCAGCCAGTGTGCCCCATTGCAGCCAATTGCAGCTAGTGTGCCCCATTGCAGCCAATTGCAGCTAGTGTGCCCCATTGCAGCCAATTGCAGCCAGTGTGCCCCATTGCAGCCAGTGTGTCCCATTGCAGCCTGTGCACTGTGTGCAGGAAAGAGAGCCGCCTCCGCCGCCTGTTTGATAACAGCGCCGGGAACATCACAGCTTTCATTTCAATAGCTGTGTGTTACCGGCCGCGCGCCGTCACACGCAGCCCCTCCCCCTTGTCCGGGCACTTTGATAGACAGATCATCCGTCCAATCCTGCGGATGATCTGTCTATCTAAGTGCCCGGACAAGGGGGAGGGGCTGCGTGTGACGGCGCGCGGCCGGGAACACACAGCTATTGAAATGAAAGCTGTGATGTTCCCGGCGCTGTGATCAAACAGGCGGCGGAGGCGGCTCTCCTGCGCTATACACCCCCCATGATGGGCGTCACCAGGGGCGGAGCCCCGCCCCCACCCAGGCCACGCCCCATTTTCGGCTCCATTATCGGCTGTTTTTCTCTTTCGGCAAATTGCCGAAAAGGGCATTTTTGGCCGATATGTTTCGGCGGCCGAAATTTCGGTGCATCACTAATTATTAGCATTATCAACTATCTGAACTGGATTAGCAGAATCCGCAGCCGGACGATTGTCCATCACACTGGTGCTGGGGTGATTGTTATCAGTCACAGAAATTTTCCCATCAGGAATGGTCATAGTTGCTGCTGCAGTACCAGCTGTCTCCTGATGCTGCGCTGTAGAGTCCTCAGCAGCAGTGGGGCAAACAGCTTTGGACTCTGCTAAAGAAGGATTAATGGGCTCTGCTGACACCTGTAGTTCATCCACAGAAATAACACTTTTTACATGTAAGTTTTGCTGCATTGTAGCATCATCATCCGGCACAACAGGGCTGCACACAACTAGGGCTGAAACAACTAATCGATTAATCGACAACTAATCGATTATGAAATTAATCGATTACTATTTTCATAATTGATTAATCGGCCAGTAACATAATGGGTTAAAAAAACTAAAATTAGCCCTTTATAATACAAAGAGCAAATAATCGCTACTGTAAATATTACTTTCACTGTTCTACAGTAAAAAAATGATCCCCTTACAGTAGTGATTATCTGCTTTTTCTACTATAAAGGGCTAATTTTAGTTTTTTTTAACCCCATTATGTTACTAAACGTCTTAGACCTGGTTCACATCTATGTGTTTTTTGGTGCTTTTTGCAGAAATGCACTACAGTTCATTTACATGATTTCCTATGGGACACGTTCACATCTGAAAGGGTCAGGGACTTTTAACGCAAAATGGTTCTTTAGTGGTTCAAAGCTGCAGAAAAGCATGTAATGCATTTTGCAGCAATTCGTGTTTTTTAATCTGGCCAAAAAAAAGCAAAAATGCAAATTGCAGTAAAATCACGTGTGCAAAAATCTAAACGCACAGCAAAAGGCACTGCAGAAACAGATCAAAAGCAAACTGCATAGGTGTGTACTGAGCCTTATGCTGGCTACGCAGATCAATTTTCAGATGAGAATATTCAGACTAAAAATCTTTGTACATTCGCTGAATCAAAGAATTTTGTTTGAAATTTTCACTTGTTTTTAAAATGAATGTAATATCTGAACGAAAACCACATACACTGTCTGAAAATTCCTTTGACTAAGAAGTTTTCTATTTCAAAATTTTCCCATCACTGTGGTTAAAAATGAACGTCAATTTGACCCACTTTTTTTTTTAAGGTTATTAGCCGATAGAAAAAATAATTGGCCAACTAATCGATTATGAAAATAATCATTAGTTGCAGCCCTACACACAACATTAGCAGTCCGACTGTCATCAGGCACATTGTCATTATCAGTAAAAGACACAAACACAGTCTTGTCCACAACATGGGGCTTCACTGGCTTTATATTATCAGGTACATTATCTGTAATGTCCTCCTCATTGAATACCAACCGATCCCCCCGCATAGGAGACTCCATTACCTGGATGGCCCTCAGCATGCCTCCTGAGTCCTGGGAAGGCATGGGGCTGCTTACCTCTCCCTGGGGGGGCAGGGGTGCGGAATTGGGGGTCTCCTCCTCCACCTCCAACTTTGTCACCCTTCCAAACCTCCTGTCATTACCAAACTTCTCCCTGAAGGGCCCATCTCTACCTTCCATCATGGCCACAATGGTCTCCTGGTGGTCCACACGGACTTTAGCCAATTGGATCTCTGGATCCTCTCTTATGGCTGTGTAAGCCCTCACGCTGCCTTCTCAGGCGCTTCTGCTCTGCACGCAGCTTGTACAGCTTATCCCTCTCCCTATTCAGGACCTTTATCCTGGCCACCACTCGCTTCCGAATGGCTTGCGAGCCTTCGTCCTCTCCAGGGGCAGAGAGATCTGCTTGTCCACCAGAAGGCATGTCATCCGACGGCCCAGGAGAAGGCTGAGAACCTCCAGCAGGAGAAGCCCTGTTGGCCTCCATGGCTTCCCCAGAAAGGGGCCAGGAGAGCTGGGAGAGATTTCCTCACCACTCCCCTCTCACACCGATCACCTGGAGGAGCTCCACAGATAACTTCCACCTGACACACCTGTGCTCACATCTATGGATGGGGCACTATTCCTCCCACTGACACCAAGGAAGGGGCACTATTCCTCCCATTGACACCAATGATGGGGCACTATTCCTCCCATTGACACCAATGATGGGGCACTATTCCTCCCACTGTCCCCCGCAGTAAGTCTGGGTTGAATGAGGCTGGCTGTTGCTTTAAGTGATGTCTGCAGCTTTCAGTTAATGCAACGTATTTTTCTAAAATCTGGGAAGTTTAGCACCAGCTGTTAGAGAAAACATGAAGTGTTCACCCTTCTATTTCATACATGCGGTCATCCCTTTCCTTCTGAGCCAGGTCATATATCGGGGTGCATGGTCATGCTGGCCTGCACATGTAGTCAGTTTACCCCACATTGGTGCTGGATGTACAATAATTTTGCTATGAGTAAGCATTTAGCATTGCAGAATCGGGACTGACCAGAGAGGGGACACTTTCACACATTTTGCAATATATGGGAACCTGTTTTAAAGGAAAAACTTGCTAGGGGTATGCAAGGGAATATAACAGCATGCAGAGGGTTAAAGCCCAAGTTTAGTCAAAGTAAAAATAAAAAAATATCAGCACAAGGGAAATTACTTACAATCAGTATGATGTGTCCCTTGTGCTGATGGCTTCTGCTTTCACTGAAATCCTTCATCTTCCGATCAGGTCTTCTCATCCAACTTCAGTACCTGACCTCAACCCTACTGAGCACCATTGGAATCAGATCTTCTCACCCAAAATCCGGGCCTGACCTCACCCCTAATGAACATCTTTGGGATCAAGTCTTCTCAACCAGCATCAGTACCAGACCTCAACCATAATAAACACCTTTCGTTTTTCTCATCCAACATCGGGACCAGACCTGATTCCTACTGAACATCTTTGGGATGAGGACTTTGGATCTAACTTCAGTATCTGACTTCAATCCTACTGAACACCTTTGGGATCACCTCTTCTCATCCAACATCAGTACCTGATCTCAACCCTACTGAACACCTTTTGGGATCAGGTCTTCTCATTCAACATCAGTACCTGACTTCTACCCTACTGAACACCTTTGAAACCAGCTCTTCTCATTTAACATTGGTACCTGACCTCTACTCTACTGAACACCTTTGGGATCAGGTCTTCTCATCCAAAGTCAGTAGAAAATGGAAAGAGAGGGCGCAGCAGCCATTATCCCAGGGGTTGACAAATTTGCTTGGAATCTAGGAGCCAGCTAAAAAAGTTAGGAGCCAGGTCCGTGACCGTGATCTGGACCTGTCCCTGGCCTGACATGGAGATAAGTGAGGGGAAGATAGTGCCCGCCCCCACCTGTCTCCAAGTCATTGCCCATAGCGCTTAAAGGGACATTTTATTTTTTTTATTTTTTTCAAATGACAATTTTTTTTAAATTGCATTTTAGTGTAAATATGAGATCTGTGGTCTCTCTGACCCCAGATCTCATATATAAGAGGACCTGTCATGCTTTTTTCTATTACAAGGGATTTTTACATTCCTTGTAATAGGAATAAAAGTGACACACATTTTTTTTTAAAAGAACAGTGAAAAAAATAAAAGTTAAAATAATTAAAAAAAAATTTTTTTAAACGCGCCCTGTCCTGCCAAGCTTGCGTGCACAAGCGAACGCATATATGAAAGCTGTGTTCAAACCACACATGAGGTATCACTGCGATCGGTAGAGTGAGAGCAATAATTTTAGCCCTAGACCTCCTCTGTAACTCAAAAGGTGCAACCTGTAAAATTTATTAAACGTCGCCTATGGAGATTTTAAAGGGTAAAATTTTGTCGCCATTCCATGAGCGGGGCGCAATTTTGAAGCGTGACATGTTGGGTATCGATTTACTCGGCATAACATTATCTTTCACAATATAAAAAAAAATTGGGCTAACTTTACTGTTGTCTTATTTTTTTTTTTTATAGATTATTTTTCCCCAAAAAAGTGCGCTTGTAAGTCCGCTGTGCAAATACGGTGTGACAGACAGTATTGCAACGACCACCATTTTATTCTCTAGGGCAGTGATGGCGAACCTTGGCACCCCAGATGTTTTGGAACTACATTTCCCATGATGCTCAACTACACTGCAGAGTGCATGAGCATCATGGGAAATGTAGTTCCAAAACATCTGGGGTGCCAAGGTTCGCCATCACTGCTCTAGGGTGTTAGAATAAAAAATATATATAATGTTCAGGGGTTCTAAGTAAAGGTAAGGAGATAGGCAGGGGAAGCTCCATTAGCATTGCTGGGTGTCATTCCAACGGCCACCACAAGAGGGCGCAAGATTCCAGAAGGAACCATAGGATCGCAGAAGGCCTCAAAGCCGGGGGCTCAATTACCGGCCCGACGCGATCACGCCGGGGGGGTCCACGGAGACAGGATACCCCCGGCTGTTCTTCCCCAGGCGCCAGGTCGCTAATTCTAGTCGCAAATGCGACCTGGGCCCGGGTTTTGTTGAGCTCTGCATTATCCCACGCATATTTATTGCATAACACGATTATAAAAAACGATTCACAAATGTAAGAACATACGTTCCCTCATACAAGCCACTTGCTCATAGCTTCTCAGAGGCTTTGAGGAAGTAGAGTCCTTCAAAATGTGTCAGTCAGCAGGCACCCTTGCGTGGTCTCCCCCATGATCTGGAGACTGTTAAAGTGGTTGTAAACCCTTACAAACCACTTTGAACTGCAGGTAAGCCTAGATTAAGGCTTACCTGTAGGTCCAAGAAATATCTCCTAAACCTATACGGTTTAGGAGATATTTACAAGAAGACAGCCACTGCTGTCTGCCACCGCAGGTGCACTGGGCAGGCCGCAGATCACGGCGATATGCCGCTCGTGCCGGCTCCCGTGCGCATGCGTGGGAGTGACGTCATTGCGGCCCCGGCAAATCACAGTGCCGGAGCAGAGAGACTCGGAAGTCACTCCGGGATACATGGCATCGGCGAACATGAAGACGGAGGACCGCTTCGGGGGCTTTGTTCTCAGGTAAGTTATTCATAATGAGCTAGTATGCTATGCATACTAGCTCATTATGCCCTTGCCTTGCAGGTTGCATTTTTTTTTTTAAATAGCCTTTACTTCCTCTTTAATTCCAGGACTGTATAGCTACAGACAAGTGGCTTGTATGTACGAACCTATGTTCTAACTTTTGTGGAAGTTTTATATTTTATTATTCAATATATGTTGAATAATGCTCTAGTCTGGTGTGCCTTCTTTCTTTCTATTTCCTAGTGAGACAGAAGACACCCCCAGTCCTAGAGGGCAGCAAGGCCTGAAGCAATATCCCCTATGAACTTGACCACCACTCCTATAGGTGCCGGGCTACCATACTGCACAAGAGTATTTCTTCTGTTTTGTCTCCCATTGGTAACTGACTTCACTCCAACTGAACACCTTTGGGATCACGCCTTCTCATTCAACATCAATACCAGGCCTCAAAACTACTGAACCCACTTGGGATCAGGTCTTCTCATCCAACATCAGGATCTGACCTCAACCCTATGGAACACCTTTAAGACCATGCCTTTGCATCCAACATCAGTACCTGACCTCAACCTTACCGATTACCATTAAGATCATGCCTTCTCATTTCAACATCATTCCTACTGAACATCTTTAGGACCAGGCCTGCCCATCCAACATCATTACCTGACCTCAACCCTACTGAACACCTTTAGGATCAGGTCTTCTGATCCAGCATCAGCACCTAACCACACAAATGGCACAGATTCCCACAGATAAACTCAAGTCAAGCAATCCCAGAAGAGTGAAGGCTGAGGAAGCGACAGGGGGGGGGGGGGGGGTGTTAAATAACTAGACTTCATTTTTTATAACAAATACAAGGCATTATCTGATCGAACGAGGTAGAGATTGGCATGTCACCACCCCTCCACCTCATCCAATCAAAGAATGCTTTATATGCATTAAAAACATACAAGGCTTACTAGAAATGGTGGCATTGCCATGTGAGCAACCCCCTGTGGTCAGTGTAGAGAGGACACAGCACAGGATGAGCTTGGCGATCACTGTAACAGCACCGACAACTACAGCGATTGTCAGCTCCCACAGAAATCCCTCAGGTACGAGATATACATACTTGCTTTGACCCAAGCTGAATCTATGTAAGTATGCAATGCAAAGAACTCCTGGAATTCTGCTTAAAAAAAATAAAAAAGGATGTAGTTTACCAGTATGAAACAGCCCCATGCACACTTTGAGTAAAGAGAGGGTTAAAAAATAAATAAAATTGGGAGGATTTTCTCAAAAAATGATGTAGTCTTAGTCTGTTATGTATAGCATGGTGTGCAAATCCACAAAGAAAAAGTTAATGTGTAAACAGAAATGCATCTTCAACCTCTGATCTGTATAAGAATTTACAGATATACAATATTTAAACAGTTGGTGTATTGAATGTAGTAGCGGTTTGTTTGGCCTGAGAAGCTTACATATGAACAAAAAACATGACCAGAGACAGAAATTACATCTGACTGTTGTACTGAGCTACACATGGCGAAAAGTAGGAAGACCACCCCCTAAACTATGGGAGTTCAGATGTTAATCCTACAGCATACAAAGACATTTTAGACAACTGTGCTCTTCCAACCTTGTGATAAGTTTGGTGAAGGCCCTTTTCTGTTCCACCAGGATTGTGCCCCTGTGTAGATAGCAAGCTCCATAAAGACATGGTTTGATGAATTTGGAAAAAAAGAACTCAAGTGTCCTGCACAGAGCCTTGACCTCAACCCTACTGAAGACCTTTGGGGTGAACTGGTATGCCGATTGTGAGCCAGGTCTTTTCATTCAACATCCATACCTTACCTCAACCATGCTGAACACCTTTGGGATCAGTTGGAACTTTGAAGTTCTTCTCATCCAACAACAGTACCTGACCTCAGCCCTACTGAATACCTTTTGGGATCAGGTCTTCTCATCCAATATCAGCATCCCTCAACCCTACTGAACATCTCTGGGATCAGGTCTTCTCATTCAACATCAGTACCTAGCCATAACCCTGCTGAACACCTTTGAAATTAGGTCTTCTCCTGTAATATCAGTACTTGACCTCAACCCGACTGAACATCTTTGGGATCAGGTCTTCTCATCCAACATCAGTATCTGACCTCAACCTTACTGAACACCTTTGGGATCAGTTCTTCTTATCCAACAATGGTACCTGGCCTTAACCCTACTGAGCACCATTGGAATCATGTCTTCTCACCCAATACCAGTACCTGACCTCCACTCTACAGAACACCTTTGGGATTAGGTCTTCTCATCCAACATCAGTACCTGACCTCAACGCTCCTGTGGGATGAGTTGGAACGTTGATTGCAACCCAGGTCTTCTCGTTCAAGATCTGTACTTGAAGTCAATTCTACTGAACACCTTTGGGATGAATTGGGATGCCAATAGCTGAGCTCACAAAAGTTTTTTTGGCTGAAAAGGCACTATAGATGTGATGGTCCACAAACGTTTGATCACATAGTGTATACTATTTAACCACTTTCAGACCGGACCATTTTGCTGGTAAATGACCAGAGGTCTTTTTACAATTTGGCACTGCGCTGCTTTAACTGGTAATTGCGCGGCCATGCAATGTTGTACCCAAACGAAATTTGCGTCCTTTTCTTCCCACAAATAGAGCTTTCTTTTAAAGGTATTTGACTGACTCTGCGATTTTTATTTTTTGCGATATAAACGTAAAAAGACCGCAAATTTTGAAAAAAAATGATATTTTCTACTTTTTGTTATTAGAAAAATCCAATAAACTCAATTTTAGTCATACATTTAGGCCAAAACGTATTCAGCCACATGTCTTTGGTAAAAAAAAAGTCAATAACTGTATATTTATTGGTTTGCGCAAAAGTTGTCACATCTACAAACTAAGGTACATTTTCTGGAATTTACGCAGCTTTTAGTTTATGACTGGTGACCTCATTTCTTGAGGTGCTAAAATGGCAGGGCAGTACAAAACCCCCCAAATGACCCCATTTTGGAAAGTAGACACCCTAAGGAAATTGATAAGAGGCATGTTGAGCCCATTGAATATTTTATTTTTTTGCCGCAAGCGATTGAATAATGACAAAAAAAAAAATTATTTTTTTTTTTACACAAAGTTGTCACTAAATGATATATTGCTCACACATGCCATGGTTATATGTGGAATTGTACCCCAAAATACATTCTGCTGCTTCTCCTAAGTACGAAGATACCACATGTGGTCGACTTTTTGGAAGCCTAGCCGCGTACGGGGCCCCGAAAGCCAAGCACCGCCTTCAGGATTTCTAAGGGCATACATATGTCATTTTACTCCTCACTACCTATCAGTTTTGAAGGCCATAAAATGCCAAGATGGCACAAAACCCCCACAAATGACCCCATTTTAGAAAGTAGACACCCCAAGCTATTTGCTGAGAGGCATGTTGAGTCCATGGAATATTTTATATTTTGCCACAAGTTGCGGGAAAATTACAAACTTATTTTTTTTTCACAAAGTTGTCACTAAATGATATATTGCTCACATGCCAGGGGCATATGTGAAATGACACCCCAAAATAAATTCTGCTGCTTCTCCTGAGTACGGGGATACCACATGTGTGGGACTTTTTGGGAGCCTAGTCGCGTACGGGGCCCCGAAAACCAAGAACTGCCTTCAGGATTTCTAAGGGTGTAAATTTTTGATTTCACACCTCACTACCTATCACAGTTTTGAAGGCCATAAAATGCCAAAATAGCACAAAACCCCCCAAAATGACCCCATTTTGGAAAGTAGACACCCCAAGCTATTTGCCGAGAGGCATGGTGAGTATTTTGCAGCTCTCATTTGTTTTTGAAAATGAAGAAAAAAAAAATAATGTATATTTTTTTTCTTTTTTTCAATTTTCAAAACTTTGTGACAAAAATGAAGGTCTGCAAAATACTAACCATACCTCTCGGCAAATAGCTTGGGGTGTCTCCTTTCCAAAATGGGGTCACTTGGGGGGATTTTGTGCTATCTGGGCATTCCATGGCCTCCGAAACTGTGATAGGCAGTGAGGAATGAAATCAAAAATTTACACCCTTAGAAATCCTGAAGGTGGTGCTTGGATTTTGGGGTACCGTACGTGGTTAGGCTCCCAAAAGGTCTCACACTTGTGGTATCCCCGTACTCAGGAGAAGCAACAGAATGTATTTTGGGGTGTAATTTTACATATAACCATGGCATGTTTGAGCAATATATCATTTAATGACAACTTTGTGCAAAAAAAAAAAAAAATAATAATAATGTATATATTGTAATTTTTTTTTCATGCAGCCTGTGGGCTGAACGAAAAAAAAATATTGATCGGTGGGTATGCCCACCATTAGATACCTCCCTTCATCCACCCACTTCTAATGGTGGGCATACATGCACCATTTATATATGCCGAAGCATGGGGGCATCCTCCCGCAAAAGGTAGGAGCAGATCGCTCCTCCACCCCTTATGCCCCCATGCTTCGGCATATATGCTCTTTTTTAACTGTGGTGGTGAAATCACCTCCGACAGCGCTGGAGTCGTGGCTTTACGTATCGTGGGAGCAAACGCTGTTGCTGTCAAGATAAATAAATCCACGCTACAGCTGAATGGCGTACCTGAAAACAAAAAATGGTTAACAATAAAACATTGCAGAATAGAATACAGTACAAAGGAGCAGAACAATAGAGAGAGAATAGAGAGAGAGAGAACAATAAAACGACAACTATTTTTGTTTTTTTTATTTTATATATATATTTTTTTTTTTTAAACACTTTTTTATGTAACTTTAACACTTCTGTTGTAACGGTTCCAGCGGTTTGTGTCTCTCAAAATGCGATGGCATCTTGGGAGACCCTGTGAACGTGTGCCTAGCCTGTGCAATGCTGTACCCTACGCTAATACTCAACTAGTGAATGGTAGCGTTCAAAACATTCACCAATGCAAAGACCAGGATTGTCAGGACAGCGGGGACAATAATGACGGGTGTCACGCCTATATCCGCGCTTTCTGCAGACACGACATTTTCTTTGGGGGGCTCGTTGGGTAGGGGTACTCGGGATGACATAAGAATAATGCCTCTCATGTAGCCGGCTTACTGCATCTGGTAGGGGAAGGTGAGGTGGAGCACCGTCTGGATACAGAAGGGCTCTGACGATATCCTACTGAAATTTAAGGAAGGATCCAGTCCGTCCTGAAGCTTTGTGTAGTACATAAGCATTCAGTATAGCCAATTGGAATAAATAAACAGACACTTTTTTGTACCAGCGTCTGGCCTTACGGGCAACTAGATACGGCGCCAACAACTGGTCATTGAGGTCCACCCCTCCCATGTTAAGGTTATATTTGTGGACACAGAGGGGTTTCTCCACAATACCAGTCGCCGTAGGAATTTGGACCGTCGTGTCTGCATGAAGGGAGGTAAGAACGAAAACATTCTTATTATCCCTCCACTTCATAGCGAGCAAATTATTACTGCGCAAGCAGGCTCTCTCCCCCAGCCTAAGACGGGACTCTACAAGCCGCTGGGGAAAGCCCCGGCGATTAGGTCGCACGGTGCCACATGCTCCAATCTGCTGATCAAACAAGTGACTAAACAGTGGCACGCTTGTGTAATAATTGTCCACGTACAAGTGGTACCCCTTTCCGAATAAGGGTGACACCATGTCCCACACTATCTTGCCAGCGCTTCCTATGTAGTCAGGGCAGTTCTCCGGCTCTACGTGACTATCTTTACCCTCATAAACCATGAGACTACGTGTATAGCATGTGGCCCTGTCACAGAGCTTATACATCTTGACCCCGTATCTGGAACGCTTGTTGGGGACGTATTGTTTGAATGACAAGCGACCAGAAAACTTAATCAGGGACTCATCAACGCAGACAACTTGATTGGGAGTAAACAAGTCTGCAAAATGCTGGTTAAAGTGGTTTATGAGGGGCCGAATTTTGTAGAGCCGATCGTATTCAGGGTCTCCACGAGGACGACAGAGTTCATTGTCGCTGAAGTGCATAAACCGCAAAATCATCTTGTATCGTGCCCTGGACATGGAAGCAGAGAACACGTGCATATGGTGAATTGGGTCAGTGGACCAATATGACCGCAACTCACTCTTTTTGGTTATGCCCATGTTGAGGGAGAGGCCCAGAAAGATTTTAAATTCGGAAACCGTAACTGGTTTCCAATGTTTGGCAAGGGCGGACTGGGGAATAGTGGCGATGTGTTGACCAGCGTACAAATTGGTTTAGTCCACAATAGATCTAAAGAGATCTTCGGTGAAAAACAGTGAGTAAAAGTCAAGTGTCGTAAAATCAACTGTTTCCACGTTAATGCCAGGTTGGCCAGTGAATGGGGGAAGTACGGGTTCTGCAGAAGATGTGGGCACCCAAATAGGATTGGCGAATTCTGCAGGAAGGGCACTATGGGTACGACGGGCCTGTCTTTGTCTTCTTCTTGGTGGCAGCGGGACACTACTTGTGCTTGCCACCTCGCCAGCTTGAACTGCACTTATGGGACTCGCCACGTCACCACGTGTTACTGCAGTGCTGGATGTAGGTCCAGGGTGTACTAGGCCGCTGGTGCTTGCCAGTTCACCAGGATGAGCGGCTCTAGTACGTCTCTGCTCCATACGAGTGACCTGCGGTTTCTGCACCTGAACAACAGAATACATTCGGGATTGGGCACACCTGTTCTTAACAGGGGCCTCATCTCCGTCGTCAGAGCTATCTGTCATGGAGCCGCTGTCCTCTACAGGATCGTATTCTGAGCCTGAATCTGACAGATGAGTGACGTCCTCTTCACTATCTGTCATGCTCAGAAACATGTAGGCCTCTTCACTAGTGTACCTTCGCTTTGCCATTTTGGGCTCTAAATTTAGGGGTACACTAGTGAGACTCACAGGTAAAAAAGCACCTAGCCTGTCAGCGACTGTTTCAAAACGCTACAAAAAAAACTGTTAGCGATCGCAGGGATCAAGCCTGACTCTGCGAACGCTGCAGTTATGTGTGTTGTGTTTTGTAAGTGACAGTGATCGATCGATACTGCACTTGGGTGGGCTGGGCTTGGCGGAGGGGCTAAACGCAGGTGCTAGCAGGTATCTGGGCTGATCCCGCTAACAATGCGTTTTGGGAAAGCTAAAATGCTGGCAACGCTAATATAGATCTGATCAGATACTATATTACTAAGGGAGGTGTATGCTTTGCGCGTGGGTGTTAGCGGTACTGGCACTAACCTGACGCTGGGGCGACGCAGACCTTATCTGACCCTCAAACTTATATCACCCGCCGGGTGATCAGGGGGTTAAACCTTTATTAGGTAATAAATGGCGGGTGCCCTGAAACAAAAAAAAAATAACTAACCAACCAGCGTCACCTGTAACAGTTATATGGTGATCACTGGTGAAAGGGTTAACTGGGGGGCAATCAGGGGGCTATGCGGTAGTATATGGGGGTCCCTGACGCTATAAAAAGCTGCAGCGAACCTAAATACTTACCTGCCTAACTAGCGTCACCTGTGACACTAATACAGCGATCAGAAAAACGATCACTTATTAGTGACACTGGCGACGGGGGGGGTGATCACGGGGTTAAACCTTTATTGGGGGGGTTAGGGGGGCACCCTAGAGCTAAAGGGGGCTAACCCTAACTGCCCTAACAGTTATTACAGTCACAAATGACACCAATGCAAAAAAAAAAAAATATGCAATTGGTGTCACTGTGACTGGGGGGGGGCAGGGGTGATTGGGGGGTGAATGGGGGGGGGTGAAAAGTGTGCCTGGCGTGTTCTACTGCTGCCATTTCATTCATCGGGAGCGATCGCGAGGGGGTGGCCATGAATGAATGGCCGCCCCCTCATCCCGGATCGCTCCCGAACGATTACCGTCCGCCGCAGGCACCGGGGGGGGGGCCCGATCGGGCCCCCCACCCGCGGGAAGGCAGGGACGTACAGGTACGCCCATATGCCTGCCCGTGCCATTCGTCGTGCGGCGGTCGGGAAGTGGTTAAGTGCACCACCACTTGAAACCCAACTTCTTCCATAAAAATAGGTTTCAAAACCATCTAAAAGTCCGGTTACCTTCAAAAATGAAGCACGAGTGCAAATTAGTCACTACAGGAACAGTTTGACCAGTTTGGTATGGAGAATTCGGCACAGAACCCTGACCTCAACCCCACTGAAGGCCTTCGGGAAGAATCTGAATGTCGTTTGTGAGCCAAGTCTTCTTATCCTTCAGCATGATTTTTTTAATTTTATTTCATCTCCTTCCTGTAGTGAAATATAGCTTTTATTACTCCCTGTGACAGAAGCACCAGATCTGTAAAACTACACATAGGAGTCTATGTATAAAATGTTCTCTGTGCAGCTACGTCAGACATTTGACAAAAAGTAGCGTATTTTCTCCAATACTTACAATTATTATTTCGTCAGCACCACCTAGCAGCCATTACATCTCCCCCCACAGAAATACTTCAATAAAGGAAAAAATGTTTTGTGGCCATTGGATGGTGCTAATAAAGGGAAACCACACATACTAGAGGTAGTAATATGGCAAATTTCATCCTCATTTGTCACACCTGCACAAGGGTCTTTTTGACACATAAACCCCATAGTGTTTTGGGAATCAAATATTGTTCAGTCTCCAAAATTATGGCAATCTTTTACCTTCCTGTTTCAATTTTATCAACAGGCTCTTTGGGGTGAAGGCATTGCTAGGAAAGAAATCCATGTATGCAATGGTGTCTTTATTCAACCTTACCAATTATAGAACTATGCATGGAGGAACAGAGCGAGTTCTACGGTTCAGTAAAATGGGGCTTATATTACCAGTTCAATGCAGTCATTTCACAGATCAACAAAAACGAACATAACATTCCAAAGTGATAAAATACAGGAAAATTTAAAATGTTTGAGAGATGTACAGAACATACACTATATTACCAAAAGTATTCGGACGCCTGCCATTACACGTTAATGAACTTTAATGGCATCCCAGTCTTAGTCCGAAGCATTCAATATTGAGTTGGCCCACCCTTTGCCGCTAGAACAGCTTCAACTCTTCTGGGAAGGCTGTCCACAAGGTTTAGGAGTGTCTATGGGAATGTTGGACCATTCTTCCAGAAGCGCATTTGTGAGGCAGGCACTTATGTTGGACAAGAAGGCCTGGCTCACAGTCTCCACTCAAATTCATCCCAAAGATGTTCTATCGGGTTGAGGTCAGGACTCTGCGCAGTCAAGTTGCTCCATCCCAAACTTGCTCATCCATTTATGGACCTTGCTTTGTGCACTGGTCCAAATAATTTGGTGGAGGGAGGATTATGGTGTGTGGTTGTCTTTCAGGGGTTGGGCTTGGTCCCTTAGTTCCAGTAAAGGGAACTCCTAAGGCATCAGCATACCAAGATCTTTTGGACAATTTCACACTCCCGACTTTGGTGTTCTATTATGTTGAGGTCAGGACTCTGTAGGCCAGTCAAGTTCCTCTTCAAGCTCCTTTGAGCTTTTTTAAACAGAAGTGTTTTTTTTTCTTCTCACAACCCCCCCTAGATTTTTTTTGTTTTATACAGCGATTAAGCAAATACTAACAGCTGCAACAAAATGTTTTTCAAGATTCTTTGAGCTTTTTTGAGCTCTTTGGGGCACTAGCTCCTCTCAAAAACAGGAGTTTAGTGGGGGTGGGGGTTCTGCCTGTAAGACCATATGCCTGAAAAAGCCATAGTGTGCATGGACACATTGGCTAACATGGAGGGGAGTTTCCAGGCAGAAAAGAAAAAAAGAAGGGAGCTTAAAAGCCTGTGGGAGCTGCTTCTTTGAGCTGCACTGGTCCAAATCATTTGGTGGTGGAGGGATTATGGTGTGGGTTTTTTTTTCAGGGGTTGGGCTTGGCCCCTTAGCTCCAGTGAAGGAAACTCTTAAGGTGTCAGCATACCAAGACATTTTGGACAATTTCATGCTCCGAACTTTGTGGGAAGAGTTTGGGGATGGCCCCTTTCTGTTCCAACATGACTGCGTACCCGTGCACAAAGCAAGGTCCATAAAGACACGGATGAGCGAGTTTGGGGAGGAAGAACTTGATTTGCCTCTCTTGATGGAGACAATGGGGGTCTTTTAGAGCTACAATGTCTCCCCTGTCCTCCAATGCAGCTATTTAAATGGCTATTTCATTATTTTGATTCATTTTGTATAATTTTTATTTATTTTTTTTAGATTGCCATCACACACAAGGGGGCTAATAAGCCCACTATGTGATAGCATGGACAGGTACTCTTTATGGAGACAACGGGGGTCCTCCAATGCAGATATTCAAACACAGATTTTGATTAAATCAAATCAATATGTATTATTCGGAACACTCATGTATTGATATTGTATGTATGCAAAAAAATGGCTTCAAAAGGCACATCAGATTCAAATGATCTTTATTGGCACTGGAAGAATAGAATACGGTCAGATCGCAATGAAGAAAAAAAAAAAATAATAAAACTACAGCATCAAAAAACATATTTTAAACAGGTAATCGGCACTTTTGTTTAGTTAGAAAGGAGCTAAAAAAAAGAAAAAAAAAAAATAGAAATGTCCCATATGAGCTGTTATAATTCTCGTCAATATAATTTACAGAAATAGACTAAAGTTTAGAAATAAAATATTAACACTTTTAAACTTGGGAGAAAAAGAAAAATATTAAAGCCATAAATGATGGCGTAAATGAGTAAATACCAGTCAAAAAAAAAAAAAAAATAGAAATAAGACTAATACTGATAAGCTCGTCGAGCGTTACTTTTATTTCAAAATAACTTTTTTTATAATACAGTATACATTTTTAATTTTTCTTCCTGAAGGCAGTAGGCCCTTTTTCCTCTCTAATAATTACTAAACTGTGCATAGCTAGAAAAAAAAAATACTTATAGCATCAAATGTCAAGGAAAATATATATATAATACTGGTGGAGGGAGGACAAGGAATGCCAGCATAGGACTAACCACCAAGGTCTGAAATACGCTATCCAGCAGCAATGGAGATTTTATTTAGGTTGGTTCCCCCCAATGACCATCAGCAGCAAAAGCTCACACAACTAGTAGGATTAACGTTTGCTGGGTCCCGCTTACTTACCTCTAATTCTTATTATACTAGATCTGGAGGGCTGTTGAGGATGCGACCATCATTTAGCGTTAACAAAAGTGAGGCAAGAGAAAATAAAAAAAAGGTAGCCAATGCTTTTTGGAGTCCAAACAATGTTTGGCCACTAATTCTCAACCACAAACTATGAAGGACTTAAGATGATCTTCTCAGTGAAGGCCATTGCTGTTTTTTGGAGGGGGGCCCAATCTGTGGTAGAGCTGCCAAGGTTTAGCCAAGCTCAACAGGATGTCAAGCTGGACGAAGATAAAACATTTTTTTCGGGAATCAAATATTGTTCGGACTCCAAAATATGATGGACACCTTTTATCTTCCAGTTTCAATTTTATCAACAATAAATGATGGACCCTTAAAACAATTGGCTGGCATTATATTTGTTTATTTTCCCAGTAGTTGTCATTGTCAGTTTTTTGTTGATACAATTGGTACAGAAGATAGGTAGTCAAAGCTTTTCAGGGGCCAAGCAATGTTTGAACTCCACTGAGATCCAAGAGGAATTGACAAAAAAGCACCAGTCTTTCTCCTTAAAAGTATCAGCAAGGGACATTGACAAAAAGAACACCAACCAGTTGTCTTAAGAAGGTGGCCAAAGCTATTTTGAGAACCAAGCAACGTTTAGCCCCTGAAATGCATTGGTTACCATTTGTCGTCTTCTTATCTCAATTTTATCATTCACAAAATTATGATGGACTCTTAAGATGATCATTGCAGGAGAGGACATAACCAATTTTTGGAGGGGGGGGGGGGAGCACAATCTATGGTAGAGCTGCCAAGGTTTAGTCATCAAGTTCAACCAATGCATTTATTGTTGATAAAATTGGAGCACAAGAAGATAACAGGTAACCAATGTATTTCCGGGGGGCCAAATATTTGGCCTCAACTGACAGCATCCAGGGAAAATCCACATCTTAAAGAGGAAGTAAACCCTTCCAAACAACTTGGACCTATAGGTAAGCCTAGATTAAGGCTTACCTGTAGGTCCAAGCAATATCTCCTAAACCTATATGGTTTAGGAGATATTTGCCCGAAAATGGGCACCGCTGTCTACGGCGCATGCGCCGTAGACAGCGGCGCGCAGGCGCACTAAATGCGGCAAATCCAAGAATGGATTTGCCAAATTTGTCGACTCCCGTGCGCATGGGCGGGAGTGACGTCATCGCGGCTTCGCCGCATGGCAGCGGCGGAGCTGCGAGACGCGACTCCCGTGCGCATGCGCGGGAGTGACGTCATCGCGGTTGCGCCGCTGTGATTCGTCGGAGCTGCGAGACGCCACAAGCAACATGGATGCGGCGGACTACAGGGGACAGCGGCGACTTCGCTGGCTCCTGTGTCAGGTAAGTGACACATAATGAGCTACTATGCGATGCATAGTAGTCCATTATGCTTTACCTTTGCAGGGAAAAAAAGAGGAAGTAAACCCATCAGGGTTTACTTCCTCTTTAAGGGCTCTATTGTTATTGATTGTTGTTAAAAATTGAGACAACACAAAGATAAAAGGTGGTCAAATGGATCAAACACTGTTCAGCTCCAAAACATGATGGCCACCTTTTATCTTCCTGTTGTCTTAATTTTATCAATAAATAATGGACTCTCTAGACGACTGGCTGGCACTCTGACGATTTTCCTTCGATTTTCTCAGTAGAGGTCAGTTTTTGGAGGGGGCATGTGCAAAGCATTTCTGTGGCTAAACAATAATTGACCCCCCCAAAACCAGCAGGCTACCTTTTATCTTCCTATTGAGATGATCAGCTGGCGCTCTGTTGATTTCCCTTGGATCTTTTCAGTAAAGACCATTGCCCGTTTTGGGTAAGTGGGGCTCAATCTGTGGTACAGCTGCCGAGGTTTGCTCATCAAGCTCAAACAATGGTCCCTGACTGATAGACCAGCACTTTAGATCCACCTTTACTTGAGCTTTAATCTTCTGGCAAAGCCGGTGAGAGTTCAGTAATGATAGGGGGTGGCCCAACCCCCTATCATTACTTATCTATTTATATATCTATCTATATCTTATTATTCATCTATTCAAAAATTGTTTTGTACTCTTCTCACAGAATACAAGGTGTTCTGATTAGATGGGAGGAGATGGCGGTGTTTATTTGCCCCTTGCCCTCCTGTCAACCATTCACAGAATGCATTGTATTCTCTGAAACACAAGAATGGATGAGCCGGAAAGAATGACACCCCAATCACCAGTGTATGAGCAGTGGAACTCACAGTAGCTGAGCCGAAAATCAAAGCTAAAAATGGCATCCAGTATAATACAAATAAGGCTTCTAGCATCCCCAATGGCCCTCCAGACATAGTATACCAAGACTTAAGGTAGCCAAATTGGACCCAACAAATAGTTTTGTTTTTTTCTTCCCTGGAGTTCCACCTAAAAGACAGGTTCAATTTAGCCTAAAAACTCCCCAGCCCCGCTCCTTTCTTTGACCCCCTTTTCTATTTTAAGATCTTCCCACTCATCTTACTGCCCTTTGATGGCCTGATGCTCCCATGTAGTAACTTCCCAAAGATTTTAATGGGACCAACGATATGTTACTGAGCCATTCAAGTCTGAAAAGATGTCTGCACCGAGGCTGTAACATCACGGTAGACAACCGCCTTTGGAAAAGAATAAGATGGCATGCGGGTGGGCGGTGGTATAGCTTAGACTAGCTTAAGGGGGCTAGGGAGTTGTTCTGTTAAAATGAACCTGTCCTGTAAAGTGATCACGAAACTTTGCCCATTAAGGTGCTCAAACCTAGAGACTGAACTCTACACCTGAGCATTGCACCTTGGGAGGCAGTCAATGCTCCCCCATATGCAGAATCACTGAATATTTTTCAGTGGCAGCCATGGAAGAAGGATCGCTGCAGAGATGAGTAGTGGTGGGTTGGGGAGACCTTGGATGGGCAAGGTGACATGGTCCTCTTAAGGACACATTCACACCACAATGTATGCCACATATATATGTTTGGGGCCAAACAAGGCCCCTTATTCAAGGCAACATAGTGGCCACCCTGTGTGGCCCCGAAACGTCACCTTTACTGTATTTAGAGCTGAACTCCAGGAATCAGACAAACTCTACCCTTGCAGTTTGGAGTACTTACCTTACTTTTAGCTCTGGCAGGCTGCCTCAAGCCATGTGATCAGTCCAGTGTTGTCCCTCTAAGGAGCTTTGCCAGCTCACATCCTCAATAACAATGCAGGGTAAATAGACCTGCGCTGCAAGTGATGGTGCCAAGGGACCACCTACAGTCTTGAGCTTGAGGGCAATGCTGGAGCCTGCCAGAGCCAGGGATAAGGCAAGTACTACACACCACATCCCTCCCCCTTTAGACTAAACAAACATTTAACCCTTCCGGTGCAGAGTGGTGGCTCTCTGCAAGGATAGATCTAATTCCTGAAATACCCGAATAAGGAATGATATTTGATTAACGGTGTCTCTTCATCACTTTAATATGTCAGAATATGCACCACACACGCAAGGGTGTGAATGGGCCCCATTAAATACAATTAAAAGAAAATAAAGAACTGAAGGGCCACTCTTTAAAAGTTTAAGGACCTCATTTTTTGTGTTGACCAATATTTGTCAAAAAAGGTGAAACTGAATGTGCCATCTTTGCGTTCTTTGATGCCACCTGCGTTTCAGTGTGAATGGGCTCCAAGGAAAGCAACAAAAATAAAAAAGGAGAGAGTTACAACCCTTTACAAGCAAGTCAGAGGACCCGTTTCTTGGTGTGTTAACCAGAAATTTTGGGGACCTAAAACGGAATGCGACTAAACTAGCAAAAGTGCGTGCTTTGATGCAAATAGCGTTACGGTGGAAATGGGCCCCAATAAAATAAAATAAAGGAAGGAGAGCGTTACCACCCCTTACAAGCAAGTGCAAGGACCTAATTTAAAAAAACAACATCATCCAATTGTTGGCAGGGGAAACGGAATATGCCTCAACTATCAAAGATTGGTTCCCTAACACCAAGTGTGTAACATGTAATGTGTGAATGAGCCCCAAGGCCAAAAAAACACGGAAGAAGAAGATGGAAGGAGATCATTTCCACCCTTTTCAAGCAAATCCAAGGACCTATTCTATGTGTGATGACTGCCAAATTTCGGACTGTTAAAGAAAATGTGCCTCAACTAGCAAAGGTGGGTACCTTGACGCCAACTGTGTTACAGTGTGAATGAACCTCAAGGACAGAAAATAAAGTCTAAGGACCAATTCTGTGTGTGATGCCAATTTTCGAGTTAAAAGAGAATGGGCCTCAACTAGCAAAGTGCCTTGATGTGAACTGCGTTATCAAGTGAATTGTGAACGTGTCAAGAAAAAAAAAGGTTACAAGTGCAAGGACCTCATTTTTCCATTGGCATCCAATCATTAGAAGGTGAAACGGAATGTGCCTCGACGCCAACTGCATTGCAGTGTGAATGAGCCCGAGGAAAGAAACCACCATTTTCAAGCAAATCTAAGGAACTGTTCTGTGTGTGCTGACCAGCCCCAAAGAAAAAATAAATAAAAATAAACCATGAAAAAAAAAAAATAGATGTAAAGAGCATTACTACTCTTTTCTAACCAGTCTAAGGATCTATTTGGAGCGTACTGACCATCAATTTCCAGCTTGTTAAAGGGAATGCATCTCAACTAGCAAAGGTGGGTCCCTTGACATGAACTGTGTTATCACATGAATGGGCCCCATGGAAGGAAGGAAGGGGGAAAAAAAAAGGGGGATTTAAGGAGACCATTACAACCCTTTACAAGCAAGCTCAAGGACCTAATTTTTGGGTTGCCTTCCAATTGTCAGAGGTAAAATGGAATATGGCACAACTAGTAAACATGAGTGCCTTGACACCAACTGCATTCTGGTGTGAACGGCCCTTAAGAAAGCAAAGGAACATTTTATCTCTGCTGTATGGAAATGTAAGGCACACAATAAGCCGTCTAAGGCACAACTGGTCATCAGATAGGTAACCTTTAAATTGCTGCTTCTAGTTATTTACGTTAACATATTTTTTTTTTTTTTTTTTAAATAACTGATTATATAATATCACTCCTCTATCTTCTACACATGTAACAAAACCCGTTCCAAGTATTCCATATACAAAGGATGGAAGAAAAAACAATGTAATGTATGGGAAACGTCAGGTAATCTCACCAGAGACGATGCAGTTCCATTAATCCAGTGCAAGCAATAGACAAAAATCCTTTCCTAAAATTCTGGCAATATAAACATATAAGGCATTTAAATCTCTATTGTTATAATGATCGAAAACTGGGGTGGGGTGTAAGGCATTTTAATCTTCAAAACTGCTGGAGAAACATAAAGCGTTTTTTCTGTAGCTGCCGGTTTAATGTCCTCAGACCAGAAAACATGACTTGGATGGGACATTGGCCAGGCTACAGACCTTATTGTGCGGCTTCGGACTCTGACTCATAGTGGTACAGAAGTTCCAGTTGAGCCAATGGAAAGGAAGGAGGCAACATTTTGTTTTTATTATATGTACAAGGTATACGTGCGTTACAGGGCTTCAAATTCGTCTATGCGTTGCTTGGTATTGCCTTGGCGGATCTGGCGGAGGGTCTTGTACTTGTCCCTGCCGGCAAGCACGTTTTCGGAGTGCAGTATGTCGTTGACTGTCTTCTTGGTCTCGTCTCTCGCGACGGCTAGTTCTGAGCTCAAGAGCTAGGCAGAAACCAAAAATTTTTTTTAATTTTTACCCAGATGGTGCTATATTATATAATCAATATAGATAAATAGAGAGCAATATCACACACAAACACACACCAGGTAAAATAAGTATTGAACACGTCACCATATTTCTAGGTAACTATATTTCTAAAGGTGCTACTGGACGGACTAAGACTGGGATGCCATTAAAGTTCATGTGTGTGGAGTAGGATGGGGCGTGACCAGAGGTGGATGTGAGGACGACTCTCCCTCCCTCTGCCCCACATACCTGAGAGGCTGATAGGGATATGGAAGCCAGCAGGGGATGTGTGAGAGGCATCAGGCTGTGCTAAAAATCTCTTAAAATCTCCTAAATGCTCCTCTCCCCAACACAATCCCACTAGCCTTGACAAGCTATGCTGACGAGAGATCCCTTCCTCCCTTTCAGGTCAGAGTACTACGAGGAGACTAGTTCCAGCAGCCACAGCGTGTATGCCAGACAAAGAGCCAGGAGCAGTGAATCGTGTCTCTGTGGATCATTCCGTGTGCGCTGGATGCAGGTGAAAAACCTATTTTTTTTTCTCCCCCACTCTCTGCTTTCTCTGACTTTTTTTTCTCTTGCACACTGTCAGCCTGGACTGTGTGTATCATTGATATGCTAACAGCGCTGAGCTGCTGACACACTAAGGGAGCAAACCTTTATTATTGAGTGTGATATCCCCAAGAAACAGTGTGCAATAAGGAGCTGGATGATGGGACAGATCTAACTGCAGTTTAAATGTATGCAGAGAGCAGAGGCTTGGAGGATTAACCCCTGCAGCACTGGATGAGAGGCAAAAGCCTGTTTCTTTCTTTCATTACCACTATCTCCTGCTTATCAGCCATGCAAATTGGATCTGAGCCAAAGTGGAAGACAAGCAGACGCAGTTGGTAGCTTTAAAGCGGAGGTCCACCCTAAAATGGACCTCCGCTCATCGGAATCCCCCCCCCCTCCGGCGCCACAATCGGCACCTTTCAGGGGGGAGGGGGGTGCAGTTACCTGGATAATCCAGGTAACTGCACCCACTTCCGGGCTAGCTCTCTGCGGAACGGGGCGTACGTTACGCCCCCGTTCCGCAAGCGCCCGCCCCCTTCAGCAAGTGCCCCGCTGCCTGCTGGGAAACACACAGCTCCCAGAGGCAGCGGGGACCGTCCGGATTGCGCTGCGCGGCTCGCGCATGCGCAGTAGGGAACCGGGAAATGAAGCCGAAAGGCTCCATTTCCTGATTCCCATACCCAAGATGGCGGCGGGACCCGGCAGCCGAGCGAGCGATCGGCTTCGGGTGCCGACATCGCGGGCGCGCTGGACAGGTAAGTGTCACTATTTAAAAGTCAGCAGCTGCAGTATTTGTAGCTGCTGGCTTTTAAAAAAAAAAAAAAAAAAACGCGGAGTCCCGGTGGACTCCCGCTTTAAAGTGGAAGTAAACTCATTTTTAACATATTTCATTCCGTCTGCCACCGAGATGATGTCAGTATATCGCCATTCTTAGTCACTGGAACGCTAGTGACATCATTAGCATTCCTGAAGGTGCAGCCTCACTTTGTACTTCGCCATAGTTTCTGCCAATGTGTTTTTATTAAAGAAATTTTTTTTTTTAAATCTCATCAAAAAAAGCAGTAGAGTCAACAACAAACCATCAACTGTAGACATTCAGAATGAAAGTTGATATAAACTGTGGTGATATTGTAAAAAATCCACATGGCTCATCCAGCGAATCTGTAAGTAGATTTATAATGTGCGAATGGGATAAAATGAATTGTTCTCAGGTTATATTCTGTGCATTTTGAACGTTATTCATTGGAAAAATGAACGGGGACAAAATACTACATTTTGGCCATTAGATAGAGCTGAGGAGCATATTTATTTCCAATGACCCTAGAGGTATTTTTTCCTCCTATCCACACATGTTTTTGTTCAATGAATAACATCTGATCTGCAGAGAATATACCCTGAGGCCATTTGATTTTGCCCCAATTACACAGAACAAAATTACAGGCAGCTATAGACTTCATTTTTATATATATATATACTATACTATATATACTATCGTTTTCAGCCAAGGAAGCTGCCATCTTTGCCTCTGTTTAATCTTCAACTGCTATTGTGCTGCACATGTGATTCGTTATGACACCAGCCATTGGATGGTTTGATAGTTTGGCTGAGAGCACAGCCAATGTGCAGTTAGCATTCCAGGCATGCCTTTTTTTTTTTTTTTAACTGTTTAAATCCATGGGTTTACTTCCACTTTAAAGATGATGAGCTAAAAATATATAGCACCAAAACCTGATCCAGTCTGTTATCTTAGTGTACAGGTAGCACATTGTTTTACTGGTGTTTCATATCCAACGCTTAAGCTTGAGAGAATTTTTGAGGTAACCCCTCAGCTGTATTTCCCTATTGCTAATCTTGCCACATATACGCCACAGGTTATATATACCAAACCTAGTAAATCCAACATGTGAGCATTGTCTCCCTCTATTACCCTGGATTTAGCTGACTTATTGTATATCATTTCCACCCTATTCTCAGTAAATCTAACAAATTGCATGCTGAGAAAAGAGCCGTGTAGAGATAACGCACTCCATTTTACTCCTCCCCCCACTATCTCCCGTCGTAGATTTTGGAAACTGGACTGTGAAGAGTAATCCTCGAACTGTGATGGATCGCTTTTCTCCCCTCTCCACCCTGGAAAGGGAGGGAAGAGTGCGAGAACACAAGTTTAAAGTTGATAACACTTAATTGATAGATGAATGCAAAAGGTCACATTAGGAAGCCCCAAAATAGGCCCAGTGGGCAGGTGAATGGTGTGCATGGGTGTATGAGATGGAACAAGTGGGTTGCTTGGTACAAAAGACTGTGAACACAATTATAGGCATGAGAGGAGGTACGGATGTATGGGATGGAATGAGTGGTGGGTCTGGCACAAAAGTTTGTTAGATTTAAATCACAGGTATGAGAAGAGATACTATAGAGTCACAAAAAAAAAAAAAGATACGAGAAAACCATATAAATTTGAAAAGGCACTGGTTAGATTCACTAAAAAATTAAACTTTGATGGTTATGCGCACCCAGATTAAAAAATTTATTTTGTGCTAATGGAATGTCCGGGTAATGGGAGATACAGAGAAAAAAGCAGCAGTTCTCCTGATTGCAAAGACATACGAGGTGGCTATCCTTTGTTTGCAGGAGACACATCTTACTAAAATCTCTATTCCCCAATTGAGATGGATGGACTACAGTAGGCAGTTCCATTCAGTACACACCTCCTATTCTAGGGGGTGAGTATATTTGTTAGTTCAGGGGTGGCTTTCTCTTGTATGCAGGCTAAGGTGGATGAATATGGGAGATTTATTTATTTATTCTGTACGATTGAGAACAGAGTCTGTGTATTAGCAAATGTGTACCTCCCTCCACCCTTTAACGTTTCGGTCCTTTGTGAGCTTGCCGAGTTTGTTGTGGATAAGCCGAGCGTGCCGGTGATAGTAACGGGGGACTTCAATATGATAATGGACCGGAGACTAGCTAGGATCCCCCCGGGGACACAAATGGGTGGTGTCACGGATAGCCGGCTCCCCGATTTTTTTTTTAGGGGAGGCAAGATTGTGGGACATCTGGAGAATACGGAACCCGGAGGCCCGACAATACTCGTGCTTCTCCAGGACACATTCGACACTCTCCGCGATCGACCTAGTGCTGGGAAATAACGAAATGATGTCTATCATAAAGAATGTGAACTACAGACCAAGGGGTCTGTCGGACCATTCCCCAGTGACAATATCACTAGAGCTGGGCAAGCGTAACCATCCTGGGGAGTGGAGGATAAACCCATTTTGGATCGAAATGATGGAGGATCCGAACGAGATATTGGCATCAATGGGGGAGTTTCTCGATTTGAATAGAGGTACTGCCTCAGAAGGAATAGTATGGGACACTCTGAAGGCTTTCCTAAGAGGCATAATGATCCAACAAATCTCAAAAATTTAAAAACAGACTAAGGACTGGGAGAGACTAATAGGAGAGAGGGTAACTACAGCAGAGGAGCAGTATATCAATGACCCAACACTGGATAGACTTAGGAAATGGATAGAGGAACAACAAAATTATTGATGAATGACCCTTAGAAAAACAGAGAATAAGCATCTCTTCCATAAACAATTTGCCTTTGGAGAGGGGGAAAGTGCGGGACGTATACTGGCACAATTAGTCAGGGTGAACTCCTCCCCCCCCCCCCCCCCAAATGAAATGGACAGCTTTCTCAGGGATCTGAATTTCCCCTGTCTTGATGAGACAGATAGAACTGAGTTAGATAGACCTATAACGATAGAGGAAATACAAAGGGTCACTATTGAGATGGCGCAACAGAAATCCCCAGGCCCAGACGGACTCCCGACTGAGATATATCGGCAGTATGGGAAGGTATTGCTTCCCGAGTTGTTGAGGGTATTGAATTGGTCATTAATGAGGGGAAAGCTCCCCTCATTAATGATGGAATCCACCATAATCACCATACACAAGGAGGGTAAAGACCCACTTGATCCTGCCTCATATAGGCCTATCGCTTTTTTAAACACTGACATAAAAATACTGGCAAAAGGTCTTGGTGGCTAGGGTGAACAAGGTTATACTGAAACTCATCCACCCTGATCAATCAGGTATTATACCCAGAAGAACTACTAGCACAAATATAAGGAGGGTATACTTGAATCTTTAGGTCCCTACGGATGAGAGTGGAGAGAGGGCTATTTTGTCTTTAGATGCCGCCAAGGCCTTTGATAGTCTTAAGTGGCAGTATCTCTGGAGAGTTATGGAGACGGCCCAATTTGGACCGGGTTTCATGAAATGGGTAAAAATGCTTTATAGGGCACCAGAAGCCAGAGTAAAGGTGAATAATGAAAAGTCCGATAAATTTAGACTGGGGAGGGGGACAAGAAAAGGGTGTCCCTTGTCACCCCTCCTCTTTGCCATTGTAACTGAACCTCTGGCCATTGCCCTGCGGTCTTCTGCTCAAGTGAAGGGTCTTAGAAGGGGAGACTTGGAAGAAAAAGTAGCATTATACGCGGATGACCTACTGTTATTCCTTGGCGATACACAGGATTCCCTTCAGAAAGCTATGGACATTATTAACAAATTTGGCCAAATTTCCGTACTTAAGATAAATTGGGAAAAATCTAGCCTTCTGCCAGTAGATCCTCTAGGAAGCCCCTTGCCTGAGGAGGTGACCCAGATCCAAGTAGTAAGTAAATTTAAATACCTAGGAATAAATGTATCCAGAGACCCACAACAGTACACAGCAGATAATATAATCCCGTTACTGAATACATTTAGGAGGAAGACAAAAGTGTGGAAACGCCTGCCATTATCTGTGGCAGGTCGCTGTAATTTAATCAAAATTATATGGATGCCGCAGCTTCTCTATGTATTGCATAACTTCCCAATTTGGTTATATAAAATATGGTTTCAAAAGATATGGTGTTTAGGGAACTGATTTGGAAGGGTGGGTCGGCAAGAATTCGATTGAGTACTTTGCAGTTACAAAAACAGGAAGGAGGAGTAGCACTCCCACACCCCTTTAGCTACTTCCTCACGTCACAACTCCAGTATATGGGGGGGGTGTAATTAACACCACATGACTCAATAGTGGAAGCTCTGGAGGCAGGATCCTTTCCATTAGGACTCCCTACTTTGAGTTTAATGACGAGAGTGTGGGACACAGCGAAGGCCATATTAAAATACAGAGGATTTAAAGAGTATACCCCCTTATGGAAGAATAGCAAATTGGGAGAACTGCAGAAGATGGGGACAGTAAGAGAATGGGAGAGATGTGGAATAAAATGTAATCGCTCAGCTATACCAAGATGGTGCCCTGAAAACGTTTCAGGAACTGAGAGACTATTTTGCTCTACCAAATAAATCCTTCTATAAGTATTTGCAGGTCAGGCACGCACTGGAGGAGCAGTTTAGAGGGAGGACCTTAGAATGGAGCGCAATCCCAGTTCTTCAAAAAATAATTAATGCAGAAACAGGAAAAGGTTTAATTTCGAAAATATACCCACATATAAACAAGGGGAGAATGGGAGGGATAGAGATCCCTATGTACAAGAGGAAGTGAGAAAAAGATGTGGGAGATATCTCCGAAATACAATGGAATCGAATTCTTGAACTGGCTCCGTTGGTATCACTCTCTCCCTCTCAGAGGATGTCACATCTGCTCTTATTATATAGAACTTATTATACTCCTCGTAAACTTTTTCAATTTGGCCGACAGCAAGCTGCCCCCGGTGCGGGGACATGGAGGGAGACATGATTCACATGTTTTGGAGATGCCCGAAGTTGATCCGCTACTGGATGGAGGTGACAGGAACCATTGATCAGGTGTTTGGAACCTCCACCAGGATGGAGGCGAAGTATTGTCTTCTGGGATTAGTTGGAGTTGGAAACCCGGGAAGCAGCCAGACGGCGGTTCTGAGATGCCCATTTCAGGCAAGGAAACGGATTGCCTTAAGATGGTTGTCGGTGTCGCCTCTGTCCGGTAGAGAATGGATAAATAGCATGAATGTGGTAATTCTTAAGGGGGGGAAAAAATATATTAAAAAATAAAAAAGGTGATACTGACATGAAAATTTGACATGCCATTAACAACTCATACATACAAAGACACCAAAACAAATAAGTTCAGAAATTAAGATCTGTGTTATAAAATTTAACGTAAAATGTGAAAATTGAAATGCATTTAATACTTGGTACAAAATCCTTTGTTGGTAATGACCGTTTCAAGGTTCCTTGGGCCTCTTCTATGAACTCTGATCTTTAGTCCTTTCCATAGATCTTCTATTGGATTCAAGTCAGGTGATTGGCTGGGCCATTCTAGCAGCTATAATTTTCTCTTTCTTTGAAACCAATGGAGCGTTTCTTTGGCTTTGTGTTGGGGATCATTGTCTTGCTGAGATGTCCACCCTCGATTCATCTTCATCATCCTGGTAGATGGCAGCAGATTTTTATCAAGAATGTCTTGGTATATTTTTCCATTCATCCGTCCTTCAATGACATGAAGTTTACCATTACCGTATGCTGAAAAACAGCCCCACACCATGATGTTCCCACCTCCAAACCTCACTGTATGGGGGTGTTTTGGGGATGATGTGCCATTTGACCTCCAAACATGGTTTGTATTATGGCATCCAAAGAGTTACATTTTGGTCTCATCTGACCAGACTATTTTCTCCCAGTATTTCACAGGCTTTTCTAAATGTTGTGCAGCAAACGTTAAATGAGCTTCAACATGCTTTTTCTTCAGTAATGGAGTCTTGCATGGTGAGCGTGCTTACAGGCCATGGCGGGTGAGTGCATTCCTTATTGTTTTCTTTGAAACGTTTGCACCTGCTAATTCCAGGTCTTTCTGAAGCCAAGGTCTTTCTGAAGCCAAGTGGTCCTTGGCTCTTGGACAACTCTTCTGATAATTCTTCTCACTTCTGTCAGAAATCTTGTGAGGAGCACCTGGCCATGGCTGGTTTATGGTGAAATTATGTTCTTTCCACTTCCGGATTATGGCCCCCAATAGTGCTCACTGGAACATTCAGAAGTTTAGAAATCCTTCTGTACCCAATGCTAACAGTAGGTTTTGCAACAATAAGGTTGTGAGGGTCTTGAGAGAGCTCTCTGCTTTTACATATCATGAGATGTTTCTTGTGTGACACCTTGGCAATAAAAAAAACTTTTTATAGACCATCAGTTGAGACTGAACCAGCCGATATTAACCACTTCCCGACCAGCGCACGACGATGTACGTCGACAGAATGGCACGGGCAGGCATATTGGCGTACAGGTACGTCCAATATTCGATGCCGCCCTGCCATCGGTGTCCGCGCTGGTTGGGACCACCGTGAGTCCGGTCGTGGGACCCGCGGACTCGATCGAGTCCGCGGGCATCCCCGCGATCGTCTCACGGAGCGGCCGAATGGAGGAAATGCTGTGTAAACAACATTTTTCCATTCTGCCTAGCAACTAGTGACGCTGATCTCTGCTCCATGTGATTGGAGCAGAGATCAGTGTACACTAAATCAAAGCCCAACCCCCCCACAGTTAGTAACACACCCCTAGGAACACTTAACCCCTACACTGCCACCCACTGGTTAACCCTTTCACTGCCAGTGTCATTTACACAGGAATCACTGCATTTATATAGCAGTGATTACTGTATAAATGACAATGGTCCCAAAAATGTGTCAAAAATGTCCGATGGGTCCCCCACAATGTCGCAGTCACAATAAAAATCGCAGATCGCCGCCATTACTAGTAAAAAAAAAAAATAATAAAAAATTATTAATAAAAATGCTATAAAACTATCCCTATTTTGTAAACACTATAACTTTTGCGCAAACTAATCAATAATCGCTTATTGCGATTTTTACCAAAAATATGTAGAAGAATACGTATCGGCCTAAACTGAGGAAAAAAAAATGTTTTTTTATATATTTTTGGGGGATATTTATTATAACAAAAGTAAAAAATAATGCGGTTTTTTCAAAATTGTCGCTCTATTTTTGTTTATAGCGCAAAAAATAAAAACCGCAGGGGTGATCAAATACCACCAAAAGAAAGCTCTATTTGTGGGAAAAAAAGGACGTAAATTTTGTTTGGGAGCCACGTCGCACGACCGCGCAATTGTCAGTTAAAGCGACGCAGTGCCGAATCGCAAAAAGTGGTCTGGTCTTTGACCAGCAAATTGGTCCGGTCTGAAAGTGGTTAATTTGCACTGACGAGGGGCAAGATTGCTTTCTAATTACTGATAGATTTCAGCTGGTGTCTTGTCTTTCCATACCTTTTTACACTTCCCTTTTTTCACGTGTTCAATAATTTTTCCCTGTGTTATTCCATTTGATTACACAGGACTTCATTTCTGAATGTATTTGTATGTATGGATTGCATGGGTTGTTACCGACATGTGGGGAAAAAGTTTTCATGTCAATAGAACCTTTAGTAAAATATTTACAAAGAAAAATGGTGACATATTCAATACTTATTTGATATACATCTCTCTCTCGGCACAAGCAGGCGGGATGATGATGACGTCAGCGTGCCGCTACTAGGCCCGCCGCCGGGTGGCCCAAGATGGCTGCCGCTCCGGAGCCGCAGCCTTTCCTATGGGCGAGACCGTGGAGGTCAATCCACGGATCGCTCAATCAAAATTTTGATCGATCAAAGAAATTAATCTTTAATTTCGCAGCCCTAAAATTTATATATATATATATATATATATATATATATATATATATATATATATATATATATACATATATACATACACACACACACACACACACACACACACAATATATAATATATATATATATATATATAATATTATATACACACACGCTTGATCTACAGAAAACATAGATCAAAACATTCAATTTTGAACAGAACGGATTTACATGCGCATTTGAAGGATAAATAGGTGCAAAGTTAATATAAGTACAGACCTTAACCACATAATGCAGTTTGGTGGGCTTTTGATGCCCACGCGCTGCACATCTAAGTCCATGGGTGGCAGAGCTTCGTCACTGCATGCTCCCAAGCTCAGCAACCAAACTGTCAAGAACAGCTCTCAATCCTTATGAATTCTCAGTGGTATGTGACCACTGTGATAGCCGTCAGGTTAGGTTATACAGACCCTTTTAAAAAGGGACACCGGGGCTTAGACATGAATATAGGTAAACTATCCTAGAGGTCAAGGAGGATTACCTTCAGGTGTTTCTGGACTCTTTCATTCTTCTCGGCCTCCGTGGTGCGATCCTCCTCGCTCCTATCTTTGATCATGGCCTCCGCTTTCAGGTCTGCACTGGCCTCCGCTCCGTTCTCATCCTGATCATCGTCATGTTCATTCTCTGCGTGTACTGGCTCCTGGACGTGGGGAGTGTTCATCACCAGCTTCAGCTCTTCTTTGGTCTTCTCCAAGTCAAGCTGCACATTCTGGGCCTGCAGGGGAGCAAAATCCAATGAATGAAAGGGGTGGGACCAGGGCCATTCAAGCTTGGGGGGGGGGGGGGGGGGGGTAAAGGGCTAGATGCCCTCCAGCCAGGAATGAGGCGGGCTCAATCTGTCTTGCTGCAGCTTCTAATGCACACTGCGAGAAGCTCACACAGTGTGCAGTGAAATCAAAGTACAGGAGAGGAGCTTGTACGATTGAAGGCTGGAGGTCAGATTTAGGTAGATCCTTACCTTCTGTTGCCATTGCTCAGCTTCACTTTCTTTCTTCTGCCTGGACAGTTCTAGCTGATTAATGGTGTTTGTCAGCTCAGCCAGCTCTGCAGACTGGAAAGGAAATTCAACAATTAGTTGTTGATTAGTTGAATATACAGATTTCATTAATACATAACTCCTCCCACCAGAGCTGATCTTTTGGTTGTATGGTCGCCAACAGTTTACATATTCATAAGAAAAGTTATCATCCCCTTAAACAGGAACTTGCTAAGCACTCTTGCCATGATTAAAAAAAATAAAAAATAAAACAGCTTTGGTTTGCAATACCCACTGTATCTATGTTGCAGTCCCTGCAGTTAGCTCTTTCCACCCACTAGATGGTGCTGCGGCTCTAGTAGGCGCTCTCCTCCCACTAGATGGTGCTGCGGCTCTAGTAGGCGCTCTCCTCCCACTAGATGGTGCTGCGGCTCTAGTAGGCGCTCTCCACCCACTAGATGGTGCTGCGGCTCTAGTAGGCGCTCTCCACCCACTAGATGGTGCTGCGGCTCTAGTAGGCGCTCTCCACCCACTAGATGGTGCTGCGGCTCTAGTAGGCGCTCTCCACCCACTAGATGGTGCTGCGGCTCTAGTAGGCGCTCTCCACCCACTAGATGGTGCTGCGGCTCTAGTAGGTGCTCTCCACCCACTAGATGGTGCTGCGGCTCTAGTAGGCGCTCTCCACCCACTAGATGGTGCTGCGGCTCTAGTGGGCGCTCTCCACCCACTAGATGGTGCTGCGGCTCTAGTAGGCGCTCTCCACCCACTAGATGGTGCTGCGGCTCTAGTAGGCGCTCTCCACCCACTAGATGGTGCTGCAGCTCTAGTAGGCGCTCTCCACCCACTAGATGGTGCTGCGGCTCCAGTGGGCGCTCTCCACCCACTAGATGGTGCTGCGGATCCAGTAGGCGCTCTCCACCCACTAGATGGTGCTGTGGCTCCAAGTAGTCGCTCTCCACCACTAGATGGTGCTGCTCTGGTAGGCGCTCTCCACCACTAAATAGTGCTGCTCAATTGAGTTGAATGATGCCCAGCATCACTAGGCTGGAGTAAGCTTAGTGAATACTATTACAGGTGGTCCTACTGTTCATCCACCGGCCATTGGTGCATACCTACTGGTATTGGTTCTTCCCCATAGTATCCAGATACAACCAGGCTGCAATTTCCCTATTTTCTTGATATCCAACAAGCTTTATTGCAAGCTTACAAAGTCAAGCTGTAGCAGATCGTTCAATGCTAGGACCCCCCTACTTTTTGACATGCTCCTCCCCAATAGGGCTTAGTCACCGGCTGGAGTTGGAATTCAGGCCCTCGTCATGCTTTCGCAAACCTTTGGGGTGTGTGTTGCATTAAGGCAGCCCCAATTAATAAAGATTCTCAAAAGGATTCTAAGCAAAGCAGCGCAACCTAGTGCTTGTTACATGCATTGCACTCAGTGTGATAGAGTTGTGTTCCACCCATGCTATGTATTGCATTCCTGTTATTGTTCTCATCCATGCCGACATCTAGTTGTAGATTAGTGCCATAGCAACTTTTTTTTTGGCATTGGTAGGTTCCCTCCGTTTCGTGCTAGGTGGTACATTTCTAGTTAGCCCCCCCCCCCCCGTTTCTAGTCCTCATAGTAGGTACTAGACTGGAAGGAACATGGTCTTTTTACACTTCAATAGACTGGTAATGTACTCTAAAGCTGGCCATGCATTACTGAACGAAAGAAAACTGAGCCAATCCACATCGAATGTGTGGATGGGGGAATGTTTCCTGCGGTGTCTTTATTCTGACGCTGGGACAAAACACTGATAAGCGCTGCAGTCCACCGACTCTTTGCACTGATCAAGCAGAGATTCTCCAACAAGCCCCTTCGATCGACAAATTGACTTATGAATGGGAATCGCCATACGAGGATCAAAATGTGGACTGGTTCCTCCTGAACCAGCCACCTTTTGATCCATGTGCGGCCAGCTAAGGAAGTACAATTGCGTTGGATTCAAATTCTATGTCTTATTGGCAAGTTAAGCAGTCCTTGTGTGGATCTGGCAGGTGACCATATTTGAGGTCTATGGAGATATGTGATGGGAACCGCCATACATGGATCGAAATATCGATCCATGTATGGCCAGCTAAGGAAGTACAATTGTGTTGGATTCAACTTCCATGTCTTATTGGAGAGTTAAAGTGTATGTAAACCCCCCACTATTGTTTTCAGCTTGCGGACTCTGTTTCGCCCCCCTCTCCCCCGGTCATTGGTTTTGATTGACAGAAGCGGGAGCCAATCAAGAGCCGGGACCCCATGGAGAGAGAGGGACAGTGTGTCCCCACCGAGGAGATGAAGGGGCCCAGGTAAGTAAAACTGCCAGGTGTTTTTTCACCTTAATGCATCCTATGCACAAGGGTTTACAACCCCTTTAAGCTATCTGTGGATTGTGCCAAGTCGGCAGGTGACCGTAATGAAGATCTTTGGAGATAGGTGAATGCATAAAGCGGCATGGATAGGAACTGCCATAGATAGATCGAATTTTGTTCCATGTATGGCATGAATCAAACCACAGCTTCTTATGTCCATCCAGACATGGAGCTGCGGCCCGACCCCTCTCTCTCTCCTGATTGGCTGACTGACTGATTGACAGCTATGGGAGGGAGAGTTTTGGACAGCCGGGACATCGCTGGATAAAGATGGGGCACGGGTAAATATTAGGGGGTGCTAGGTGGCTGCTACACACAAAAGACTTTTTATCTTAATGCATCTTCTGCCTTTACAACCCCTTTTAGCTGTCTTGGATTGTGCCTAATCGGCAGGTGACCATAATCAAGATCTATGAAAAATGCATAAAGCGGCATTGTTAGCGCCCCATGGTAACCTGTGGGTTTGACCATGGCTTGCCACAGCACGCAAGTATAACCAAGTCCTCAAGGTCAAGTGGAGATACAACTTACAAGCTGCTCCTGATTCTTCTGCTGGTCTTGTGACTGTTTCAGAAGGGCCTCCTTGGCCTCCTCAGCGGCCTGCCGTTCTCTTGCAAGTCTTTCGGCCTCCTCCTGTGCTTTTCTCCTTTCATCCTCCAATTCCAGGGCTTTCCGGGTCTGCTCCTCCAACTCTGTGCAACAGGAAACAAATAATTTTCAATCTGGAGTTTTTCATTAAAGTAATCTGTGAAGATCCTGCAATGAAGGCCCTTTACTCAGACATTTCCCATCAACTACTTGCCTACTGGGCACTTTTACTCCCTTCCTGCCCAGGCCAATTTTCAGCTTTGGCACTCTGAATGACAAAATTGTGCAGTCATGCAATGCTGTACGCAATCACTTTTTTTTTAAAATAATTTTCAAGCTCTCTTTTGGTGCCCCGATTACCTGTACAGGTCTCTCCTGTGAGGAAATGCCGCTGTCAGTGTGAGGAAAGGAATGCCAATAACTGGCACTTCCTTGTTTACATGGGATTGGCAGTGATTGGACACAGATGATCATATGGGTAAAGAGCCTCCTCATCGGCTATTTACTGAGATCGGTGACGCGGCGTGTCCTAAGGACAGGGTACACCATCAATCGACGTGCAAGTGTGGAGAGAGTGGGACAACGTTATAGGACGTCATCCCAGAATGAGTGTGCCACCGCACACCGATCAATTGACAATACAGCGGGCGGGAGGTGGTTAAAGGGTGCCAGTTCTCTGTCCCCGTCTCACAATTATGCTTCTTCTCAGGGCTATGGCCTTCCTTTGTACTGAGTGGCACCCTGGTGGAGTCGAATACTCCTCCATACCTGCATTTGACCTGGTATGAGCCTTTGTTTCTGTACAGTGGAATGGTAAAGGAAAAAGCAGGACTTGGAGCCAATCAGGTGTTTTACAGTGCTCATGTGCTATTAAGGAACATGCTGATAGGTGGACAGAGCGGAGTGATCAGGCTCATCAGTCTACTTCTCTTTTTGCTGATAAATCACAGATTTTAGGTAAAGACAAGGCAAGACCTGCAAGTGTTGCTCAAATGCAGCAGAGCAGAAGTCAGTTCTCCTCCCTGGCCAGATAGGGCTGTGCAAATCTCAAGACTGGATGGACAGAAGCCTCAATTATGGTCTACATAGCCAGGGCAACATTTAGCATATTTTCACAAGGAACAATACAGTGTAAGAAGATAAGAAGGGAAATGCATCATTGCAGGTACCATACATCCAACAAGACCCATAGGCAACAGTAGTCATGACGAAACATGTCGGGGTCATGGCCTGGATAGAGTCTGGTCTGAGGCTGCTTACACTACTGTTACCTATGCGTTTCCCTTGTTTGCAAATACTGAGTTGAGACAAGCTCCTTCCTAGCCTGCACATTTCAGTGGCTGTTTGCGGACTTGGACTGACAGGAAGCTGGAGCGGCACGCCATGCCTTTTGTGTTGGTTCTACAGTGGTAATAGACCAATTAGTCAGAGCAGATACCTTCTTGGGCTTTTCTGGTCTGGTCCTCGATCTGTCGTAGCCTCTCCATCAGTTCCTCCTTTTCGCGCTCAATCTTTTCCTTCTCTTTTTCTGCAATTTCTCTCTTCTTCTTCTCATTTTCCAACAAGGCTCTTGGGGGAAAAAAGGATGAAAAAAAAAAATCAAGTGATAAACAACTTTAGTAGAGGAGAACTTCCCTGGACCTATAGAAGAATAGAAATAGGTGGAAATGACACAAAGGGCTAATATGGTCCTGTTGATATAGGCATACCCCCAGAACTACATGTCCCAAGAGCCCTTTTTGGACACAGTGTGTTGCCCACATTGTGTCGGAAATGGGCTCTTGGGAGACATAGTTTTGGGGGTGTACCTATATCTTGGGAGTGACAACAGCTTTGTTTTGTTGGGATAGAATTCAATATATGCACGTAGGGAAAGAGGGCCAGGGTTGAGGAAAGCTTTTGAGATTCAGCACGCAGGGCTGACCACACTACTTGGGATTCCACTATGGCAGAGGCATGGTGTTGTCAACCTAATAGGAAGTTAGGAGCTTGCTGGATTTCTAGTAGATCAAGTATTTTGTAGCATTTTTAAAGAAAAAACATGGGGAAAGGTGTACTGGGGAGATCAAAGGCCACACATGCTTCTAGTCTTCACTCACAGATAAGCCTATTGAATAATCTTTAGTATCTGAGAACCTCTAGATGGTGGGTCCCCATCAGCTCTGTGGTGTCTTCTGTCAGCCAATATGTGACCATAGAACACAATAGGGGTCAGTTGGTCTTGCCACCACACTCTGGTCTGGTTCAGTGGTTTTATCACCATGGGGAACTGACGATCCAACACAACTAGAACATTTTCAGCCATCATACCACTTCAAGAGCATGGATTGGTGGTTGGACATGTGTTTTCTTCATGAAGGCTCCTTTTATCCCCACAAGCTTCCAGTCTGAGGAAAAGGGTTGCTTTAATGCTCACACGTCACATCGCCAATCCCCTACGGTGGTAATGCCACTGGCAGAAGGTTGTCAGATCCTGAAGATTCTTCAACAGGCTCATCTTCCATTGAGTGAAGATTAGATGCTTGTGAGGCCTCTGATCTCACCAGTACTTTTTCCCATCTTTTAGCTACTTAAAAATGCTATATACCACACACAAATACATGCTGATCTGCTATAAGTCCAGTGAGCTCCTAACTTCTTATTGGGCTGACCAACGATCCAACATAACTAGCCATCATAGGACTTCTAGAGCGTGGGATTGGTTGCTGGACAGGTCTTTTCTTCATAAAGGCCCCTTATACTCCACCTCCCCGAGCTTGCAGTCTTCAAAACAAGGTTGCTTTCATTTTCACGTCACATCAAACTAGAAAAGGTCTCCAGACCATTCACCACGCAGCATCATTGTTCAATATTTTACAGTGCCAGAATCCAAATACTAAACTTTCAAGAATTTTTTGGACATATAAGATAAACAGATGGGCTTCTATTTTAGATAGGCATCCAAATCTTGCCAAAAACAGCACATCAAGCATAGCTTTCCACAGACCTCAGCAGTGTATTACAAGACAGCCAAAGCGTTCATACCTAGTGGGGCATGTGACCTCCTCCCATAATGTAGTTGAGGTTTGGCCACCAACCACTAAGCTTGACCGCAATGAGGGGGATGAGGTCAGCTCAACAGGACAGGGTATTTATAATTTCAAGAAGTTCATCACTTTAAAAAGAAAAGCAGATTCTTTTAAGAGACTCCTTATAATACAGAAAGTCTCTTGTGCAACCATGGATTCTTTTAAAGTGGTAGTATGGTCGATTTTTTAACTTTTACCTACAGGAAAGCCTATAATAAGGCTTACCTGTAGGTAAAAATAATATCTCCTAAACCTGTACGGTTTAGGAGATATTCCCCTCGGTATGCGCCGCTGACTGCAGCGGCGCATGCGCACAAGGGGGTTCTCTCCGTGAAAATCCGGCAGCGCTCGTGCGGCCGGACTGAAATCTCCCGCGCGCATGCGCGGGAGTGACGATATCGCGGCTCCGGCCACTCACAGCGCCGGAGCCGCGATACCCGGAAGAGACGCCGAGGGAGCATGTCGGCTCCCTCAGCGTGGATCGGGCCAGATGTCGGGGCCTCGTTCTAAGGTAAGTATTTCATAATGAGCTAGTATGCGGTGCATACTAGCTCATTATGCATTTTGCTTTGCAGGTTTAAAAAAAAAATAAAAAATTGCGGGTTTACTACCGCTTTAAGAATGAATATAGATGATGGTGGGGCATGTATTGCAGTTCTCAGGTTTGGCTACAACCTCTAAGATTAATATTGATGATCATTTCAAGCATTTCTCCTCTTATTGTTGAAGGCCTCTTTTGCAACCATGGATTCTCCAAAATGAGACCCCATGTTTCTGGTCACTTGTGTGAGAAAATCGGCATCACTCTGTTTCAAGAAAGCAAAAGCTTTAGGATTTACTATAAAAGGTCTAGTGGGGCACGTGACCTTCTCCCACGTCGCAGTGACTAGGTTTGGCCACCAACCACCAGGCTTGACCATGGCAAAGGGAATAGTGTAATTGCAAGGTTAACGGGGACTCTAAACACAGAAAGTGGACCCCTTTACGAGACTCCAACTACTGTAGGTGGTCTCATGTGCAATCATAGTTTCTCCAAAATGCTACTCCCATTGTTTTGTTCACTTATTTGAAGAAATATGTATAACTCTTTGTTTAAAGAGAGGAACACCATTAAGATTAACCTGATGTATGGTGGGGCATTCAACCTCTTCCCATGTTGTAGTGCCCAGGTTTGGCCACCAACCACTAAGATTGACCATGACTAAGGGGATGGTGTAATCTCACGGTGACAGGCACCCTATCTTTTCAAGCAATTCTCTTATTGTTAAAAGGTCTCTTCTGTAACCAGCTCTCCACATAAAACAAAGTGGACCCCTTTAAGAGACCCCTCTTACTGTTGAAGGTCTCTTCTGCAAACATGGATTCTCCAAAATGAGACCCCATGGTTTCAGTCACTTTTGAGTAGAGCTAGAAGATTTAATCTGGATTAAGAAACTTCCTGTTACCTCTCCATCTGTTTCTGGTGCTTCTCTTCCCTTGCTTGAGCTTTCATCTGCTGCACTTCAATGGTGTCTGGCTTCCTGCGGCGCATGTACAGCTCATGGTTGCCCATGCAGAGGGCCAAGATTCTCTTGTTGATGCGTAATCGTGGAGCGTAGAACACAAAGTCCTGAAACAAAAAACATGACTTATGGTTTGAAAGATGAACTGGACACGGCCGAGGTGAGAACATTTAGGGACGAGCCTCAAAATTCGTATTCTGCCATCTAATTAGCTTAGTACATTATCTGGCATTACTGCCCATCACATGGAAATAGACAACAATTTGGTCAGTCTGGGACAGATACAGTAGACTGACCAAAATGTTGAAGAACTTAGAAAGGATGAGCACCACAAAACTACAAGGAATGTGAAAAAATAGAGCTGAAACTGTAGGGTTACCTCACTGTGGTATTGCAATCTTAAAGCATTGATGTCGATGTAAATGTTCTGATTCCTGGGCAGGCAGCTTCTACACACAGTAGAATCTCCCTGGTCTTCGTATCTTGCAGTACAATGTAAAAAAAAATGTAAAGTGAAGCACCACTGCCGAGAGGTCCAGATCCATCTTTATTCCAACATAAGTCAAGGGGAAAATCCAAAAAGGTAATCAATAAGTTTTGGCACCCCATAAGCACCCCTTCATTAGGGCTTGGATTAAACACAATGCGACTCGACTATAAGTGAACTGGACCGTTATTTTCACTTCCACTGTGATTGCAAGCTCAGACCTTAGCAGCTGGTGAAACGTGTTGGATACCTTTTGGAATGTCCTCCAGAGTTTTTCTGGAATAAAGTTGTATGCGTACCTCCTAGTGGTTTGATGCTTCAATTTCCATTATTGTTACAAAAGTTACACTAGTCCAGTAGGTCTTTATTGCACGTGACATAAGGTCAGAAGAGAAATCCCAACACGTGTCAACACTCCCTTCACCAGGGTAGTAATTTTGAAGAATACTAGTCCAGTATTCTCTGACTGCTGCCAACATTTAAAGCCCAACTCCAGGAACTGGACAAAAATTTACCCTTGCAGGTCAGACCTCCACATTGCAGGGGGTTATCTGCTCATGCAGTCTAGGCTCCAACAAGGTCCATACAACAGCCCTTGATCTCCCAGGTACAATGCAGGGTTACTAGACCTGCATTGTACATGACGACGCAGAGGAACCACCCATAGCATTGGAGACAGGGGAGGAGAGTATTGGAGCTGGTAGCAAGGTAAGTTACATAGTCAGTAAGGTTGAATCTCCCGGTTGTTTCTTTTATAATCACATATACATATATATATATATATATATATATATATATATATATATACACACACACACACACACACACACACACACATACATACACATATACACACACACATACATACACATATACATACATATACACACACACACAAAATATAGAGATATATCTATCCATCTATAAAAACATACACACACAAAACGTTGTTACACTTACCGGTGCCTTCTTGTCGATGGGTTTGATAACAAATTTCTTGTCGTTAAATGAAATATTTCTTATTTCACTCCATGGGAAACCAATCTTAGGTGTCAATCTGGAAAAGAAAGATATAAAAAAAAAAAAAAAAAATGTAAAAAGGCATGAACCCTCTAGAAATGTTTGGTCTTCCCACTATGGAATTTTTAAACTATATAAAATAGCCGCCCCGTCAGTATTGCACGGTTTTACCGGCTCCTCTCATGGACTGAAATGGCTTACTTTGATTTCACTGTACACTGTGAGCTTCTCACAATGTGCATTAGAAGCTACAGCCAGTTGGATAAAATGTGTCTCATTTCCATGCTGGATGACCTCAAATCACCTAGCCCTTTCCTCCCCAGCTTGACCATCCCTGGCCCACCCTTCAATGGATCTTTCAATAAAATTTGGCGGTCTTCACACAAATGCAGCCTGCTTAGAAATGCCCACTTCTCCTTGACGCCCACCCATCAATATTTTGCATTTTGAGATTTGTATAACCCTCCAAAAGCCAGGAAAATACCCCAATATGGCCACTAGATGGAGCTGATAATGATCACAGGAAATACTTATTTACTATAATCGTCAGCCCCATCTAGTGGGCATAATGCATTATTTTAGTTACCCACTCCACTCTATGTTTATAAATTAGGGCCCGTTCACACTGATGCGTTTTTTGTTGCACTTTTAAACTGCTAAAAGCACAAGAAAGATGCAATAAAAATGTTTCTCTTTAAACCCTATGAAACTCTTTACATCGGTGCACTGCAGGTACATTTTGAAAAGTCCAGCAGGCTGCATCTTTGGTGCGCTGTTTAAAAAGCACACAAAAACCAAAAAAAAAAAAAGCCCCAAAAAAAAATAAATAAATAAAAAACCCTCCCATTGAAATAGATTAAAAAAAAAAAAAAAAACTGATCAAAAGCGGTTGGTGTACTTTTTGAGCAACATATCCATGTTTACAGGTGCATGCTGGGAGTCAGGCAACCAGAAAGCACACTAGAGCCTCCGCTTTTAGAAAATATAAAATTGTTGAGAGAGTGAAGTATCTTTTATTGGAAAAAAAAAACAAACAAACAAAAAAAAAGACACACTCGTTTTAACAAATTAAAATATATGTGATTAAAATATATGATTACAAAAGGGAAAAAAGGAAAGTAAATATAAAAGTAATATAAAAGTATTAAAAATATAAAAGTAAAAAAAAAAAATAAATAAAAAAATAAAAAAAAGGCTCGGGACACAGGCAGGCTGGACACACACACACACACACACATGGACACACACACACAGGGATGGATGGATGGATGGAGACACACACACACAGGGATGGATGGATGGATGGATACACACACACACAGGGATGGATGGATGGATGGAGACACACACACACAGGGATGGATGGATGGATGGAGACACACACACACAGGGATGGATGGATGGATGGAGACACACACACACAGGGATGGATGGATGGATGGACACACACACACACAGGGATGGATGGATGGATGGACACACACACACACAGGGATGGATGGACGGACACACAGGGATGGACGGACACACAGGGATGGACGGACACACAGGGATGGACGGACACACACAGGGATGGACAGGCATGTCTCACCCTCGGCTTATACACGAGTCAATAAGTTTGCCAGTTTTTTTGGGGGTAAATTGGGGGCCTCGGCTTATATTCGGGTCGGCCTATACTCGAGTATATACGGTAAGCCCCGGACCAATTGTCAGCCTAAGGACCAGAGGTCTTTTTACAATTTCGCACTGCACTGCTTTAACTGGTAATTGCGCGGTCATGCAATGTTGTACCCAAACGAAATTTGCGTCCTTTCCTTCCCACAAATAGAGCTTTCTTTTGATGGTATTTGATTGCCTCTGCGATTTTTATTTTTTACGATATTAAAGGAAAAAGACAGAAAATTTTGAAAAAATAAAAAAGATATTTTCTACTTTTTGTTATAAGAAAAATCGAATAAACTAAATTTTAGTCATACATTTAGGCCAAAATGTATTCAGCCACATGTCTTTAGTTGGTTTGCGCAAAAGTTATAGCGTCTACAAACTAGAGTACATTTTCTGGAATTTACACAGCTTTTAATTTATGACTGCCTATCTCATTTCTTGGGGTGCTAAAATGGCAGGGCAGTACAAACCCCCCCCCCCCCAAATGACCCCATTTTGGAAAGTAGACACCCCAAGGAAATTGCTGAGGGGCATGTTGAGCCCATTGAATATTTTGTTTGTCCCAAGTGATTGAATAATGACACAAAAAAAAAAAAGTTTACAAAAAGTTGTCACTAAATGATATATTGCTCACATATGCCATAGTTATATGTGGAATTGAACCCCAAAATAAATTCTGCTGCTTCTCCCGAGTACGGGGATACCACATGTGGGGGACTTTTTGGGAGCCTAGCCGTGTACTGAACCCCGAAAACCAAGCACTGCCTTCAGGATTTAAATATAAAACGCTACCAAAAAAAAACTGTTAGCGATCGCAGGGATCAGGCCTCACTCTGCGAACGCTGCAGTTATGTGTTTAGTGTTTTGTAAGTGACAGTGATCGATCGATACTGCACTTGGGTGGGCAAAACGCAGGTGCTAGCAAGTATCTGGGCTGATCCCACTAACAATGCTTTTTTTTGGAACCCTAAACTGCTGGGGACGCTAGTATAGATCTGATCAGATCAGATATTGATCTGTTCAGATACTATACTACTACGGGAGGTGTATGCTTTGTGCGTGGGTGTTAGCGGTACTGGCACTAACCTAGCGCTGCCTGGGGCGATGCAGACCCTAAAACCTAATTGATATCACCTGCCGGGTGATCAGGGGGTTAAACCTTTATTGGGTAATAAAGGGTGGGTGCCCTGATGCTATAAAAAGCAAACTAACCAGAGTCACCCGTAACACTTATACGGTGATCACTGGTGAAAGGGTTAACTAGGGGCAAACAGGGGGTTAAAATCTTTATTAGGTAGTAATGGGGGTCCCTGACGCTATATAAAAACCTGACGGGGAACCTAAATAACTAACTGGCTAACCAGCCAGACACTTATATGGTGATCGCTGGTGAAAGGGTTAACTCTAGGGGCAATCAGGGGGTTAAAACCTTTATTGGGTAGTATATGGGGGTACCTAATGCTATAAAAACCTGGCGGTGAACATAAAAAATAACTAGCTACCTAGCGGCACCAGTGACACTAATGCAGCGATCAGAAAAACGATCGCTTAGTGACACTGGCAAAAGGGGGTGAAAAGGGTTACCTGGGGGCAATCAGGGGGTTAAAACCTTTATTAGGTGGTATATGGGGGTCCCGGACGCTATATAAAAACCTGACGGGGAACCTAAATAACTGGCTATCCAGCGTCACCAGTGACACTTATACGGTGATCGCTGGTGAAAGGGTTAACTCTAGGGGCAATCAGGGGGTTAAACCTTTATTGGGGGGGCTACCCTGGACCTAACTGCCCTGACACTTTTTACTGTCAGAACTGACACTAAATGCAGTGATCAGTAAATAAATGATCACTGCAATCAGTGACACTGTGACTGGGGGGGGCGATTTGTGTGCCTATGTGTCAGTGTAGCGATTGGTGCACTTACTATGTCCTTTCCTCGCAGTCCGGTCAAAAAGACCGCCCCGAGGAGAGTGACATCATTTCCTCCCTGCCTGTGTTTACACTACACAGGCAGGGGAAGCTTCTCATTTGCCAGGAGCGATCGAGAGGGGATGGCCAGAAACCAACGGCCATCCCCTCATCCCGGATCGCTCCTGAAGCGAAATGGACAGCCGCAGCCAGCAGGTGGGGGTCCGATCGGACCCCCCACCCGCTGGAAGTCAAGCATGTACGGGTGTGTGCTTGTACGTGACATTCTGCCGACGTATAATTACATGCGGCGGTCCTTAAGTGGTTAAATAGACAAAAAAATATATATATATGTTCTTGGTTCCTTCTGTGGAATTAAAGTCCTCCCCCCGGACACAATCTAGTAGTAACCTTTGTTACTAATAAACATTGTATTGCAGGAAATGTTGGCAGGAATATGTGCGCTTGTGTAATAATTACCTGTCATTCTGTTCATAAATATTAAGCCCCAAGGCATCCACTCCAAGCCAAAGTTCTGAGCCCTTCTTATTCTTAATGCTAAAGTAGTTCACTCCGTACATCTCCAGGTCCTGAGCGATCTTCAGGTATTCTAGGATTGCATCCTCCCTGCACAACACAACGGTACACCATTGTTAATACATACCGAACTAAAGAACATGTCAAAAAATTGGGTACAAGGGACAAACAAACCCAGAACACGTTGGATGAGTTAGTATCAGAGGGAAATAAAACCAAAATGAGTAGGATGTCCTATCTTATGAATTATTAAAGCACCATGGACTCTTACCAACAGGTTTCAAGGGGGCAACGCCCTTTTATGAGGGCTTAAATTATTGTGAGAGTTTAGGTGAACTCTGGGCTTGATACCCTCCAGCCTTGTAATTTCCCCCTTTCTCTTTTCACGCTTTGGTAAGAATGTTTGCTTTAAGAATCTGTAATACGATCATCTAGAACAGGGTTCAAATTTTCCTGGGCTACTAGCTAGGCCTTAAGGGTTACTCACCCCCAGTTGCCTCACCCAATCCCTACCCTGCCCCCAAACACACCCTCAAACTATCTCATGATATGACAAGGTTTATGCAGAATTAAGTTACAAAAATAAATATTAACAACTTTATCTGTGCCCAACAAGGCAGCCTTACCTGTACCTGTTTGGAGCGCTGATCTAGCACATCCAACCTGTTTTGAGGGTCAAAAATGTCTCTGGTTGCCTATTATATGGAGTCCACTTCAGCACTCAACAATCCCGAGCCCTGGAATTGGACTTTAAATAGTTGAGAGCTGAAATAGTCTCCATATAACCAGAGAGATTAGTAAGAGTTTAGGCGATTAGTAATATGATTACAAGGAAAATCCATTTCATTTTAGGATCAATGATTTCTCTGGTTACCTGTTGCATTGAGTCCACCTAAGCCTTTGTGTGTTGACCCCCAAAAAGTTTTGGTAAGAATCCACGTTGCTTTAATGATCTGCGATCATCTAGGACAGCCAACATGTTTTCGGCGGCTATTAATTTCTCTGGTTACTGATCACAATGCGTCTACTTAAAGTGGTTGTAAACCCTTACAACCAACTTTGACCTACAGGTAAGCCTAGATTAAGGCTTACCTGTAGGTCCAAGAAGATATTTGCCGAAAGACAGGCACTGCTGTCTACGGCGCATGCGCCATAGACAGTGGCGCGCAGGCGCACTGAGCGCGCCGCTGTCAACGGCGATATGCCGCGAGTGGCGGCTCCCGTGCGCATGCACGGGTGTGACGTCATTGCGGCTTCGCTGAATGACAGCGGCGGAGCAGCGAGACCCACCGAGAAGATGGATGCGCTGGACTACAGGGGACAGAGGTGACTTGGCTGGCTCCTGTGTCACGTAAGTGACACATAATGGACTACTATGCAATGCATAGTAGTCCATTATGCCAGGGGTGTCCAAACTTTTTTCAAAGAGGGCCAGATTTGATGAAGTGAACATGCGTGAGGGCCGACCATTTTGCCCGACATTCTTTGAACCATTGAAAATTCGGTCTAAGTGTGTCCATCCGAGCGCTAATACACGGCCCAACAAGAATTCTCTTGCCTTTGTCGCGCTCGTTCCCAACACACAGACGAATGCTCTGCACTTTAGGGGGTACCGTTAATTCTTAATGGTACCCCACACATTGGAAAATGTAGGGTGCTTTTGGTGCAGTGCAATTAAAGAAAAAAAAAAAACTCGGGAACTTCTTTCCCTGCATTTGTGAGTAGGGAAGTCCATTGAAATTAATGGGCTGCCCTACACACAGTACGCAGCCACACAGATGTTGCATTTATGGGCTTAAAACAGGTGGTGAGGAGGCAACATAATGCCTCTTTACCGCCATTCAAATGCCTCTGAAAAGAGATCTGTGCATGGATTGCTTTTCAGAGGAGCAGCAGTCCTGGCTAATATTACACACAAGCCCTACAAAAGCAGTTTTGATGGTATAAGAATGGGGGGGGGGGGGGGCCGGATTAAACGTAACATACACACAGATACATGCACACACTTGCAGACAAATGCACGCCGCACACACATGCATACACATACATACAGACATACATGCACACACATACAGACATACATATGTGCACACACGCATACGTACACACACACACACACCTACAGACATACATACAGACACATGCGCACACACACATACAGACACATGCGCACACACACATGCATACAGACACATGCGCACACACACATGCATACAGACACATGTGCACACACATACAGATATACAGACATAAATGCACACACGTACAGACATGCATCCAGACACATGTGCACGTACAGACATGCATCCAGACACATGTGCACACACACACATACATCCAGACACATGTGCACACACACACATACATCCAGACACATGTGCACACACACACATACATCCGGACACATGTGCACACACACACACACACACACACAGACACATGTGCACACACACACACACACATACAGACACATGTGCACACACACACACATACAGACACATGTGCACACACACACACACATACAGACACATGTGCACACACACACACACATACAGACACATGTGCACACACACACACACACATGTGCACACACACACACACATACAGACACATGTGCACACACACACACACACATACAGACACATGTGCACACACACACACACATACAGACACATGTGCACACACACACAGACACATGTGCACACACATACATACAGACACATGTGCACACACATACATACAGACACATGTGCACACACATACATACAGACACATGTGCGCACACATACATACAGACACATGTGCGCACACACACATACAGACACATGTGCACACACACACACATACAGACACATGTGCATACACACACAGACATGTGCACACACACACACACATGAATAAAGCCCTTTTTCACACTAATTTAGCTTGTAGCATAGTACAGTACCTTTGCAGCTTCCACATTCAGCCGGGTACTGCACTGTAGGGGGAAGCAGAGAGCACAGCACAATCCTCTACACTTTACTTTCACTTTTGAAGCTCACGGAGCTTCTCACAGTGCCGGGGATCGGCTCATCTGACAGCCCTGATCCCGCGGCACACAAAATTGAGAAAGACCAGGCGGGCCGTTCAAAACCGAACCGCGGGCCGCAATTGGCCCGCGGGCCGGACTTTGGAAATGCCTGCATTATGCTTTACCTTTGCAAGCTCCGAAGTGGAGGAAAGGTGAGCCCCTCCACCCCAAACGCATTGGTAGGTGTCCAGGTCACAGTATTGATTCGCAATATGATCATATAGAATAGCCAACACATTTCAGAAGTCAACCATCTCTCTGGTTACCTGTTACCATGAGTCCACCTAAACCTGATTCATGCTAACTAAGCCCTAAAGAAAGTTGAGTGCAACGGCCTCTGAAATGCATTGGCTGCTCTATGCGATACGAATAATTAAAGCAACTTGGACTCTTACTAATGTATTTTGGTGAGTCCACAAACTCCCGCTTCACTGGGTATTGTAAATCTAACGTGGAACTTATTGTAACCAGAGAGATCGTTGATCCCCGAAACGTATTGGCTGTTCTTTGTGACCATATTACCAATCATTAAAGAAATAATGAATAACTTATCAACATGCTTTAAGGTCAATGCACTTCGGCTTCATCGGGTATTGGAATACCCAAGTGGACTCAATGTAACAGGTAACTAGAGAGACTGTTGATCCATGTAAAGAATCATAAGGAATCACTCATCAGAAGGTATCAAAGCAACTTGGACTTTTTTTTACCACTGTGTTTCGGGGTCAACACCCACCTTCATCAAGGCTTAGCCCACTTAAGCGTTGAAGAAAATCAAATATATGATCAGTCATTGGAGTTTATCGTGCCGTGGACCAGTCTCTTCAGAAGGCATACTCTGATTGGTATCTGTGCTTGGTCTGACTACCTGTAATGGGTGTCAAATTCTTCTGGTGAGTAAATTGTTTGCCTGGTGGTGGTGGAAGACGCCATCTATCCCACCCAGTCCACAAAGATTCTCATCAGTCACGTTGATAGAAGATTTTGGTGGTGGTTCATGGACATTTAAAGTGATTGTAAAAGGTAAAGCTTATAAAAAACAACAAAAAAAACCCCCAAAAACCAAACGTATCATACTTACCGCCACTGTGCAGCTCTTTTTGCACAGAGTACCCCCGAACCTGCTCTTTGGGGGTCCCCGGGCAATTCTCGTGGCTCCTCCCTCCCTGTGCTGCTATCAATCTATCCAATGAAGAGCCGAGAACCCCGGGCAGAGAAACAGCGTGTCCCCGCCGGGTCAAGTTTGAGGGTTCAGGTAAGTAAAACGGGGGGGCTGGGGGTCCTAGCGTTTAGTCAGTAACATCAGACGTTTCTGACAAAACGTGTCGGGAAGTAGGGCTCGCGATACGTCACGTGTGCTAGTTGGACGCAGGTGGAACGCAAACAGCCTGCCTGCATGTTTTGAATTGGGCAAACTCTTTATCTTGTTTTAGGTCGATGCCTCGTATGGAATAAAAGGAATTTTTGACATATTACACAATGGGGAAGCCCCTTCTTTTTCAATATATGATCAATTGTTGGAGTTCATCGGGCTGTAGACCAGTCTCTCTTCAGAAGGCATACTCCTACTGGTATTCTGCCCTTGGTCAGACTACCTGCAACGGGTGTCAAAATCTTCTGGTGAATAGATTGTGGACTAGGTGAGATGGCGTCTTCCACCACCAACAGACAAAGATTCTCATCACTCACGTTGA